>NW_015539871.1:253604-254207 GCF_001515605.1 Sinocyclocheilus anshuiensis
GAGATGCCAGGGGGCATAGTCACAATAAATACACAGTGCAACGTGCCCAAGACAGCGTTCCGAAAAAGCATTACGTCAGTCTTACCTACGTTAATGACAGGTACATAAACCGTGCCCCGAGTCACTCGCGTTAATGCAGGTGATGCTAAAAGACCTGCAGGCAACCCAGTTTCTGGTGGTTCAAAAAGCACGGTTTCCCCAGCAAAATGCCCAGAGCAAGTAGCAGCCACAACTTTTATTGTGCCACCCGGAATACAACACTCACTGCAACCCCGCAATCGCACCTTGCCTATCCGGCTATCTGTAGGGACAGCACTTACCTGTCGACAATGTTGTAATGCTTGAAACACTGGCTTAGAAGCCCCTAACACCGAAGGTGCATCAAATAGGGCGGTACCGTGCTGCCCAAAGAGCTCCTGATAGCACCGGCTCAACACATTCATCCCCAAAATACCAGGAAGCCCCACTCTAAATTAAACTATAAACAGCTCATATTAACCTCGCAACATACGCATCATTACACCATCAGCCGAAACTCGACGTACCTGGATAGGAATGGGAACAGAAACGGAAATGCCAGGGAGAGAGAGAACCCCAAGTCAG
>NW_015539871.1:254666-256465 GCF_001515605.1 Sinocyclocheilus anshuiensis
AGGAACATACCCCCCCGTCAAAATAAGGGCCCTAAAATAGGACGGCTGCTACCACCTCATTGGTCTGCCAATCATACCCCAACCAACCAATCGGATGAAATGACTTATCCTGCCACACTAGCATACCGGCTGCTTATTAGTACTTATTAGGTACATATTAATGCCTTATTCTGCATGACCATATTCTAGATGAAATAACCCTTAGTTATTAGTGAATATGTGTTCACGAATCTAAAGTGTTACCAACCACAAAAAGGTTAATGAGTTAAAGTTTCTTTTTTCTTTTTTACTTTTACTTTTTTTTTTTTGCTAGCGTACTCCTAAAAGCTGAAAGAATTAACTATTAGACTGCAATAAAATAAAATAAAACTATATAAAATATCATTCTTAATGAGTATTTTTGTCTTGTTTTCATGTTAAAATATCTATAAATACTCAAAAAGTAATAAAAAAACAACAACAAAAAAACAAAGATACATTTACTTGAGAAATGTAGATGATGTTTTATTTTTTATGCTTTAAATAAGTGGAACCTGACAGTGTATTAAGACAAAACAAACTTGTATTAGGGATCCAAAAAACTAAAATAAAAAAAAAAAGACTAAAAATAGTGATGACTCATCCTGCACTCGGGGTGTATCCAAAATTTTGTCATATTACATGATTTATATGTGCACTCTATGGAATGGACCAGATTCACATTTCACTGCAGGTTGTATTTTGTATTTAAATCGTAAATTAAAAACCATTAACAAACTCTTCAATATATGTCCCCGGCTTCCTGTTTCAAAAGTAATATGTCAACACGGGAAAGAGAATCTAGCTGTCAAACCATTCTACAGGGTCTTTAAAAGAAAGATTCAAAACCGGAAAAAGACGCACATCATAAGCCTTTAACATGGTGTGGTGAATCTACATCACGATGAAGCACATCTACCGCAATAATCTTTCTGAACAGCAGCCGGGCAGCTCTGCTACAGTAATTCACCTAAAAAGACTATCTAAATAGCTCCGGAGAGTGTGAGAGAGAAAGCAATATGCAGAGGAGATAAACACTCATCAGAGCAGTGAAATCATCTGTCTGTGCTCTGACAGGCCTCCATGACACCCTTCCTGACTAGGGGGCATGTAGAACGTTCTGCTGAGCAAGCATGAGTGTGATACACACACACAGCAGTGTTTAAACCTAAATAAAACACATACACTCATCTGGAGCTCCTGTATACACTCAGTCCAGGCGCTGTGGGGGGCATCAGTGTTCAGTGAGTCACTTCCATCATTCTGCTCTTAAAAGAGCCTTTGTTCTACAACTGCTACATACTCAGGCACACGCACACACACACACCCATTACAGCGATAAGCCAAAAACCATCATTTCATTCAAAATAATTAAAAACAGTAATATTGTGAAATATTATTAAAATTTTAAATAACTGTCTTCTATGTGAATATATTTTCAACTGTAATTTATTCCTGTGATGCAAAGTTGAAATGCGATTTCTACCCCACCCCCCCCACCCCCGGAACGCAATTTACCGAGGGGAACGCGGGGGCCCAAGTGAATATGCTGTCCAGGGGGCCCAGAAACCGTAGCGGCGCCCCGGCAAATAAATGCTATTCTTTTGAGCTTTCTATTCATAAAAGTATCCTCAAGAAAAAGTATCATGATTGCCACAAAGGTATTAAAGGGGTCCTATTATGCTTTTTCACTTTTTGAATTGTTGTCAGTGTGTAGTGTGTATGTTTGGGCATAAAAAAGATCTACAAAGTTACAAATCTCAAAGTCCACTCCAAAGGGA
>NW_015539871.1:256509-264009 GCF_001515605.1 Sinocyclocheilus anshuiensis
GCTCGTTTGGACTATAGCGATGTTTTCCGGATTTTGTGATGTCACAAAGCGGCCCATTAGAATATCATTAAAATAATTACCACCTACGGAAATTCGAATGGTTGGGGGGTGGGGAAGGGCGAGGTCGTGGTTAAAACGCTTGGTTGAGTGCATCAGACTAGGGCTGTCACGATTATGAAATTTGGCTGACGATTAATTGTCTACAAAATAGTCACGGTTATTACGATTAATTGTCTGTTTTAGGGCTTTGGCGATTATGACACTTATGCCAATTATCATGATTAATTGTCTGTTTTTTTATGGCGTTCATTATATAATTGTGATTAATTAATTATGATGTTATATTTTAATCCTTTTTGAGTTATTATTTTGCAGTGTAAGATGACATAGAGTATTCCAACACCAGCTCTATTTTTTTTCTACACCACTACAGAATATCAATACTGTGTTTTGGGAACTAATGGTCACTCTTTCTTAAACCCTTTGTTAAACACAATCCACTAAATACTCACTTCCTCATTACAGAGAAAAACTACATTTGAATAAAAATATATAAGCTATGTGTCAGGGAGAGTCCAGCCTCGTCAGGCCCAATCATCTCACACACCCGTTCACAATCACCGGAGTACTAATCAGCCGCACCTGTCACCACCTCATCAGCACCAGCTTAAATGCACAGTCACTGCAGTCACACTTCGTCTGGTCTTGAGTTCACTACGCTACTCCTTACCTGACTCACTGAACCCGGAGCTCTTCATCCCTTCCAGGTCATCACTGACCACCAGAACCTGGAATATCTTCAGGAGGCCAAACGCCTCAACCCCCGTCAGGCACGATGGGCGCTGTTCTTCACCCGTTTCCAGTTCACTGTTACCTACCGTCCCGGACCCAAAAACACCCGAGCAGACGCTCTGTCACACCTTCCTCAGGCCACCGAACGGGTAATACCCGCCGGAAACCATTCTCCCTCCAGCCCTCATTGTGGGTCCCATTCAATGGACGCTCGACGAAGAGATCCGCCAGGCCACCCACTCCGAACCAGCTCCGCCGGGAGGTCCAGAAGGGAAGGTCTATGTCCCATCCACTCTCCGCAATACCCTTCTGGACTCATTCCTCTCCGGGCTCTGGACATCCAGGCAGCCCTCTCGCTCCTTGAATCCCGCTATTGGTGGCCTGCTATGGCGCGAGAAGTCCGGCGCTTTGTCCAAGGATGCTCAGTCTGTGCCATCACCAAATCTCCCCGTCACCAACCTCAAGGCAAACTGGTACCCCTTCCCATACCTCACCTACCCTGGTCCCACATCGGAGTCGACTTCGTCACCGATCTCCCTGAGTCCGAATCCCATACATGTATTCTCGTAGTTGTCGACCGATTCTCAAAAGGATGTAAACTTCTCCCCCTCAGAAAATTACCCACGGCCACGTTCACCGCCACCCTACTCCACAATACCAGCCGGGAGATAGGGTGTGGTTATCCATGCGGGACATTCGTCTCCGACTGCCTTGCCGCAACTTGAGTCCCCACTATATCGGACCATTCACCATCCGGAGGCAGATCAACGAAGTCACATACAGGCTTGAACTTCCTCCTACCTACCGCCCGAAGAGAGATCATGGGTTCGTAGAGATGATGTGCTAGATCCCTTACTCCTCAGTGACTTCCATGATCGTCACCCAGATCATCCCGGTCTCCGGAGCAGCGGGCGTCGGGAGCCACTCAAGAAACGGGGGGCGGGGTACTGTCAGGGAGAGTCCAGCCTCGTCAGGCCCAATCATCTCACACACCCGTTCACAATCACCGGAGTACTAAGGAATGGCTTCAGATGATATAGGCTATACAGTGCATGAAAAGCAAACTGATGCTCTTCTGTTTCTTTTGGTGTATGACTCCCCCTTGTGCTGTATAAAAAGCACAATAATCGGGGTTGTCTGAAACAACTGCGATTAGATCAAATAATCGCGATTAGATGGTGTAACGGGGTGAAGAATCACACGACAAGTAATCTCAATCAATACCGCGGAGGGCGGATTTATTGGGGTGATGGGTGCTAGTGAGAAAGGTCCAGGTAGGTGCTCCGGTGCCGTGAGTGTTCTCTCCCGTCTTCCCAGTGCAGAGGGTACGTGCTGTGACCGATCAGCCTGTGATGATGATGGCCAGGTGCTCCTCGCTTTTTTCCAGGGCGACGCTGATGAAGCTTCGGGACGCTCGTCACAATGGTTATTTAATTATCGCGACAGGCCTACATCAGACAACACGACGACGACGAAGAAGTACTGCTGTAGCGTCAAGTTTTCGTCATGTCGAAAAAACGCTGTTTTTTTTCCACCACCGTGCCTTTTGAATTTCATTGCAGCAGATGTTTTATTCCTCGCTGGGCATTTTAACGCAGTTATTACACATGCACCTGAATAATTATGTATGTAAATATCAGAGCCGATCCTCCCTATACGCAAAATACAAAAACTGCGTAGGGCCCCCGAAACACCAGGGGGCCCCCTTGCTCTCAAATATGATTTAATTTTAGTGTCGTTTTTTTAATTTGGCCAGCGGTTATGAAAACATGAATTATCATTTCTTTTAATGCGGTGCGCTGTCGCCCTTTCTACGTAAAAATCAGTCAAATCATGTAATGTGAATGTCGTACAGTCTTGCTCGAGACTAAAAAAATGAGTTGAAAGCGTACCGAGCCGCGGAAGAGACACTGCTTCTCAAGTGCTTTCCGTGAGTGTGATTCGAAACGGAGTGAAACGCGGACAAATGCGTTTCATTCATTCGTTCATAAACACTCATACCCCACTCCACCGCTTCAACTGTATAACAGTTTCACTGCGATTCATGTTAGAATGTTAGAATTAAAGAACAATAAACATAATACATATTACCATTGCACTTATCTGTACATAGTAAACGCAGTTATTTTTAAGCGGTTGTTGACATTTTATCTAAAATGTGATTTAGCCAAAAAAACAACAACAACAATAACGTTACAACTCTAATATGTCACCGGAGCAGACAGAACTTGCTGCTATGGCAAGGGGCGGGGCAGTACTGAAACACTGTCTAAGCTGTTTGCCAATCACAACGCACTGGGACAGCTAACCAATCACATCACATTTCGTTTTTCGGAAGGCGGGCCTTCATCAAACCTGGAACTAATCGAGCCGTTTGTGCCAGGCTGGGGAGAAAGGTATTGTAATCACGTAAATTATGTGAAAGATAATGCGTTTTTCGAACCACCGAACATGAGAGCATGTTCTAGTACACCCCCAAAACAAAATCAAGACTTTGTAAAAGAGCATAATAGGACCCCTTTAAGAAGCAAAAACTGATAATAATAAGAAGAAATGTTTCTTGAGCAGAAAATCAGCATATTAGAATGATTTCTGAAGGATCATGTGACACTGAAGACTGGAGTAATGATGCTGAAAATTCAGCTTTGATCACAGGAAAACATTTTACATTTTAAATGGTAATAATATTTCACTATTACTGTTTTTTTCTGTATTTTTGGTCAAATAAATGTAGCCTTGGTGAGAATAAGAGACTTTAAAGCATAAACATTATAAAAAAAATTTTAGTGTATTATAAATTGTAGTGTAGTTTTTTGTGTGTGTGTGTGTGTGTGTATACTTGTTTATGCTACATTGTGGGGACCAAATGTCCCCACAAGGATAGTAAAACCTGAAATTTTTGACTTTGTGGGGACCGGCCTGTGGTCCCCACGAGGGGAAAAAATTATTAAAAATAGTAAATGATGTTTATCTGAAAGTGTAACAATGCAAACAGGTTTTCTGTAAGGGGTAGGTTTAGGTTAGGGGATAGAAAATATCATTTGGTCAGTATAAAAGTAATAGAAGTCTATGGAAATTCCCCACAATTCACAGAAACAAAGGTGTGTGTGTGTGTGTGTGTGTGTGTAAAATCTTGGTGACCATACGAGACTTCTTTCAAAAACATAAAACAGCTTGGAAGTCTGAAACATTATGGCATATTTACTTGATACTACAAAATAATGCTAAAATCATTGCTTTGTGTTCATTTTAGTGAGGGGATGTCATCTGGTACTGGGAAATGAAAAAAGAGGGCAGCTGACTGAGATCAGAGGCCTACCGACCTGTAGAAATGGCAACCAGTGGGCACTAAATAAACAGTGCTTACCCTGCCACTGCCAACCTCAACACACATTCAGATCTCCCAGTGTTGTTTGCTTTTCTCAACTGCTTCCACATGTCTAAGGCTTCCTCACAAGTGCTCATAATTATAAACCAGTCATCTTTTGAAAATTTTGAGGCTGAAACAACCTAGTTTTAGAAAATAGCAATGCATCCAAGGATCTAGAACATCATATTGTTCTCTTGAAGTAATCTATTTAAATATAACCAGAGCAAACAACATGCAAAGTTCATGGCTTTTGTGTCTCAAACGTGCCAACATCAACCCAAAAAAACAATTAAAATCCATTTCACCCTGTCTCACAGACATCTAAGCTCATTTATTACCCAAATCCCACTACAAGTGTCTAGGGGTTACCATTTAACAACCATGGCTGAAACTCCACGCTGCTAATAAAATCATATTTCATATCTTAATCTCACTCTGTACTGCTTTAAATACACCATCTGTGTCTATCAAAGACCCGTGGAAACATGAACTCGTGGAAGCGTCCTGATTTCACAGGGGCAGACGCTTTGAAACGACAGCAGCAGATTAAGAGGGGGAAGATTTGTGAACAATCTCAGAAAGACGGGCTAATCCACAAAGCGGCGGGGGGTGACCGTGACAGTCTGTGCTGAGCTGGTCGTCTCCACTGCCTGTCTTTGAAGACTCAGATTTCTGCTAACCCTCGTTTTTTTTATACCGAAAGACGGATGGAATGACGCTCCCAGGATGATGTGACAGAAGAGGAGAGGGGTTTGGGGTTATTGTGGGATTAACTATAAATTATTAGATATCGTAAAATGAAACCTAGATGATGTAACGTCTTGATGTTGTTTTACGGTCAAGATCATGAAAGATCATAATAATGAACTAATACTAATCAAGCTGACCAACACATGCATGATTCACACTTTACTGTAACCCTCAGATGAGTTCTGAATAAATGCGGGATCAATTCTGCCTTTAAAGTATGAATATACGGCTCTGACTACATCTGATTAAAAAAAAATCATATTTTTAAATTTGAAAGAAATTTATATTTTTATTTAGCTAGGAAGCATTCATTTGATCAAAGGTGACAGTAAAGACATTCATAATGTTACAAAAGATTTCTATTTCAAATAAATGCTGCTCTTTTGAACTTTCTATAAATCAAAAAACCCTGAAAGAAAATGCATCACAGTGCCAAATCAACATATTAGAATGATTTCTGAGACAATGAAGACTGGAGTAATGATGCTGAAAACTCAGCTTTGCATCACAGAAATATATTACATTTTAAAATATATTACAATGGAAAATGGTTATTATATATTTTAATAATATTTCACAATATTACTGTTTTTACCATATTTTTGGTCAAATAAATAATGTCTTGTTGAGAATAAGATACTTTAAAGCATAAACATTCAAAAAAATCTTACCTTGGAAATCTTAACTTTAGAGTATTTTAAAAGATAAGACATTAACAAAAGGTTAAATTGCTGCTATCACCTGAGTAAATGATTAAATGCAGTCCCCTAAAATAAAAGTTCAAAAGTCTTATTCAGTATAGTGAATCAGTTAATTCAGATGATTCATGGACAGCTACCAGTTCAAAGAATGATGAGTCATTTGAACCTCTGTGATTTACTGTAGGTTTTTTTCATAGCAAACAGCCCCTTAAAAACTTGAATGTAGCCATTTTTAGCATAAATACTTCCTATTAGATTAGAAAACCAGACGTGAAAAATGATTGGAGAAAAAAAACACACAATGTTCTGATTCCTACTGCTGTCTGGATTTATAAATATACAGTCAACGCTCATATTTGAGACCCGGGGAAGTCTAATGATAGAGCCTCAAGTACAGAAGTGTGGGAGGAAATGAGGAGGAAAGAACAGAGATGGAAGAAAACAAGAAAGAAAGGAAGAAATTAAGCAAGGACGCAAAGAGTAAGGAAGGAAGGAAGGACAGATGGATGGATGGACAAGATGGATGATGGAAAGAAAGAAAGAAAGAAAGAAAGAAAAGGATGGATGGGTGGATGGATGGAAGAAAGATAAGGACGCGAGAGGAATGATGGAAGGAAATAATGAAAGAGGGAAGAAAAAGAAAGGATGGATGAATGGAAGAAAGGAAGGAAGGAAAGAAAGGAAGAATGGACAGATGGATTATAGAAGGATAGACTAAAGGAGAGAAGGAAAAGAAAGGAATGAAACTGAAGGAAGACAGATGGATGGACAGACAGACAGATGATGGAAGGATGGATGAAAAGAAAGAAAGGAATGAAGGACTGAATGGCTGAATGAATGACTTAATATTTGAAGGAAGGAAAGAAAGAAAGAAAGAAAGAAAGAAAGAAAGAAAAGGATGGACGGATGGACAGGATGGATGATGGAAAGAAAGAAAGAAAGAAAGAAAGAAAGAAAGAAAGAAAGAAAGAAAGAAAGGGATGGATGGATGGATGGATGGAAGAAAGATAAGGACGCGAGAGGAATGATGGAAGGAAGGAAATAATGAAAAAGGGAAGAAAAAGAAAGGATGGATGAATGGAAGAAAAGAAGGAAGGAAAGAAAGGAAGAATGGACAGATGGATTATAGAAGGATAGACTAAAGGAGAGAAGGAAAAGAAAGGAATGAAACTGAAGGAAGACAGATGGATGGACAGACAGACAGATGATGGAAGGATGGATGAAAAGAAAGAAAGGAATGAAGGACTGAATGGCTGAATGAATGACTGAATATAAGAAAGAAAGAAAGAAAGAAAGAAAGAAAGAAAGAAAGAAAGAAAGAACGAAAGAAAGAAAGAAAGAAAGAAAGAAAGAAAGAAAGAAAGAAAGGAAGGAAGGATGGATGGAAGGATGTGGAAAAAGGAAGTATAGACAGATGGATGACAGAAGAAAGGAAAGAAAACAAAAAGAAAAGAAGGATGGAAGAAAACAGAAATGTTGGATTGGAAAAAGTAAAGATGGACAGACAGAAGTACGGATAGATAGATGATGGAAGGATGGAAGAAAAAAAGATAAAAAAAATTAATGAATGAAGGCAGGATGAATGTGTGGAAAGAAAGAAAGAAAGAAAGAAAGAAAGAAAGAAAGAAAGGAAGGAAGGATGGATGGAAGGATGTGGAAAAAGGAAGTATAGACAGATGGATGACAGAAGAAAGGAAAGAAAACAAAAAGAAAAGAAGGATGGAAGAAAACAGAAATGTTGGATTGGAAAAAGTAAAGATGGACAGACAGAAGTACGGATAGATAGATGATGGAAGGATGGAAGAAAAAAAGATTAAAAAAAATAATGAATGAAGGCAGGATGAATGTGTGGAAAGAAAGAAAGAAAGAAAGAAAGAAAGAAAGAAT
>NW_015539871.1:265587-267648 GCF_001515605.1 Sinocyclocheilus anshuiensis
TGTATGTGTGTGTGTGTGTGTGTGTGTGTGTTTGTGTGTGTGTATAAACACATTTATATATACACACACATACATATTAAATATTAAAGTATACATAATAAAGACTGTTTATATAATATTTTTAACATAAGATAAACAAAATATTAATATAGAGCATATATATATATATATATATATATATATATATATCTATGAAGGTATATAACTTAGTTCATCCAAAAAATGAAAATTATGTCATATTTACTCAACGTCCTCTTGTTCCAAACCTGAATGAGTTACATCCAAACCGGTAGCCATTGACTTCCACAGTATTTTTTTTTTTTTATTGAAGTTAATGGCTACTGGCAACTGTTTGGTTATCAACAATCTTCAAAATATCTTATTTTGTGTTCAACAGAAGAAATAATCTCATACAGGTTTGAAACAACAGATTTTTCTTTTATTTTTTTGTAAACTATCCCTTTAAAAGTGATGTTTGCAATATTCTGCTTGACTAATGTTTTTAGGTGTTTGCATAAATACTGAAACACTAAATAGATCTGAACTGTGCATTTTTGTCCTCTTAAGATGCAAAAGTATGTTGGCAACCATCTCTATGGTCACCAATTTCAACAGTTTTGCACTGAATGTTCGCAGCATCACCCTGGAAAATAATTTAGAGGCTGAATGATCTCTAGAGAGGAACAGAGACAAACACAGACGCAGGTAATAAAAATCTGGTGTCGACTGACTAATTAACAGCTACACACTCATTTCAACATGGATGAACTGAACAGCAAACGACCTCTGAATTTCACAGACCGCATGGCCAGCAAATGAAAGCTGTTTTCCCCTGCATTAGTGGGAAATAGAGCACGGACATCTTTCTTGATGAACGATTTTATGACTCCAAATTGTTCGGGTTTCGGGTTATAAATAGAAGGTCTGAGTTTCCCAGAAGCCTCTTGGCACTAAGATCTCTTGCTTGCTCCACAACAGAAGAAAAACAGTCAAATTGCCTTGATGCACTTTGAAAACGTTGCTCTGGCAAGCAGCACAACATGTAAGGCCAGTCAAGTTTGTTAAAATATTAACTACACCTAGGGCTGGGCGATATGGCCAAAAAAATTATCACGATAATTTTTTTCATATCAGTCGATGTCGATAATTATCATGATAAATGTCAAATCTTTATTTCTTTCAAGTTTAAAGCCAGATTTTTGCTCCACGGTGAAAGTTGTAGACACCAGACCATTAATTTTCCTTAACAAAATAAATATCTAAGTAGAAAAATTAATTTCTTAGTTTCTGCATGTTCTAATGAGTGATATTGTTTCAAATCAAGAAACAGGTTTGGGTTGCCTGATAATATTAATAATAATTATATCACTTTTTGTCTCTTAAAAATGCACATTTGATAGTAGCTTGAGTTAAGATGCAGAGGTACATTTTTGTTCATTATCAAAATCAGTAACATCTCTAAAAATTTTAGCAACCTCCGTTTTATATGGTTACATTTATTCTGACCAAGTTTGTATTTATTTATTTTTAAATTAAGCATTGGTCTCCCATAACATACATTTAAATCATGATAAACACAGTTAAAACACACATATAGCACCTCAATACCATGGTAAAAATATAACAATATGGTTTTTAGGTAGCCTACTTGTAACGCTGTCAAATCACTAGCCAATTTGGCGGGTTACTTTTCGTAAATTATGTTTACTAATTCATTTCTTAAGGAAGTTCATGTAAGCCAAATCTGCACAGATTTAGTGTAAATACTGAACTCGAGACTCATCATGATATATTAAATAAGCCTAATTGCGCAGCATCTGGGCATATCTAGCTTACTTGAACATACCCAGCGATGTAGCTACTAGCCATCGGGAGCACCGGGACATTCCCGGTGGGCCGATCGCCGAAGCGAGGGAAACCTTATATTAGGCGCTGTTTTTAAATTACAGCCCACGCAAAACTGCAAAAAGCAAGTAGGCTACTCCAAGTGGATGGATTATCTCGGCAAAGGAGAAGTGCTCACTAACACAGATTTAGACAGATTTGTGAACAATATTTGAG
>NW_015539871.1:268745-277202 GCF_001515605.1 Sinocyclocheilus anshuiensis
CAGGGTTTGAAATTAACACCCGCCAACCCGCCAAATGCGGGTAAAAATCAGCTGTGGCGGGTAACGCTGTCAAATCACTAGCCAATTTGGCGGGTTACTTTTCGTAAATGATGTTGACTAATTAATTTCTTTAGGAAGTTCATGTAAGCCAAATCTGCACAGATTTAGTGTAAATACTGAACTCGAGACTCATCATGATATATTAAATAAGCCTAATTGCGCAGCATCTGGGCATATCTAGCTTACTTGAACATATGCGATGTAGCTACTAGTCATCGGGAGCACCGGGACATTACCGGTGGGCCGATCACCGAAGCGAGAGAGACCTTATATTAGGCGCTGTTTTTAAATTACAGCCCACGCGAAACTGCAAAAAGCAAGTACTCCAAAAGTGTGAAGCGGTGCTACCCGGTGCATCCGCCAGCCGCGCGTTAAAGCAGAGCGGGATCAGTCTCCCGCACAGCGCTGCGCTTCCGCCACGATTTATAAGAGATAAACACCGCAAATCGCTCGATCCATTCAAAAATTACACAGAATTGTGTTATACAGTTGTGTGATATGACAACATTAAAGGTTCTGCCTGAAAACAGCCACGACAAGGTAAAATGCATGTAAACAAACATGAATGTAAACAAACTGTAATAGCTTATTTATCTTTAAATGTTTCATTCTAATTCATTTTCATTTAAGTAAAATGTTAATTCAGTAAGAGCCTCATTAAAGATAAAAATCAGTGTCTCTGTAATTTAGAGACACTTATAAATGAGGTGTTTTCCATTTACAAATATTATAAAGTTCGTAATGGGATAGTTCACCCAGAAATTAAAACTGTCATCATTTAGGCTACTCAGCATCATGTCATTCCAAACCTGTATTAATTTATTTCTTCTGTGGAACATAACAGAAGATATTTTGAGAAATTCAAAATTTGTTTGTCCATACAGTAGAAATCAAGAGTAACCAAAATGGTTTGGTAACATTCTACAAAATATCTTTTGTGTTTTACAGAAGAAAGTAAGTCATACAGGTTTGGAAAGACATGAGGGTGAGGAAAGCATGACAGCATTTATTAGCAGTAAATTTCCTATGTTCTAGCACAAAATCAATGCTTATACTGTCAAGTGCATTTCTATGTGACAAAAATGCAGTAGGCTATTAGTTTGTTGCATTTGCTGTGAATTCAGAAATATATCATTATTTGTTTTTGTCCTCATTTATTTATTTATTTACTTACTCCAATTGAAGGCCCTATAACACAGCAAAACATTCACGATAATTATCGTTATCGAATTATCGCCCAGCCCTAACTACACCACAAAAATGCAGTGACCTCGAACCAATCAAAATCCTCTGTCTGGTGAAGACAAATATTTATATATTTATAGTTTGGCCAATTAAATCCGGTAGCATATTATATAGTGAACTATAAAGTCAGATATATTATCAGCCAATATGGGTCATTATAGGGACTGTCAGCATCACTGATGATGTTTTATGAAATTTATTTTACACAGTATCTAGTCAATTGTCAATCTGTTGAATCAAATTTAATAATGCATGACATCGTAAGCTGATAAAATAATAATAATAATAATTAATAGAAGTATTATTAATAATAATAATAATAGAAGTTGGTTAACAATTTGCATAATGAGCACAATGCTTTAAGGTGTTTCAAGGTTAAAAAAAAAAGTTAAAAGTGAAGCGGGTATATTTAAATAAATAAATAAATAGTGGGAATTAATTAGTGTAGTGGTAAACAAATATGTTTTTCTGCTACGCGAAACCATTACAGATGCTAATTTCAACCGGTCTCTTAAAATTTGACATTAGTTATTATTTATCATGTGTTAATCCATTATTACCCCTCTAAAACCTGCAAAAATATATAAATATTCTTTAAAAATTTGCAGATTGCCCCTGGGCCTAGTTACAAGAAAAGCCAGCCTCTAATGAAGCACAAACAGTTCGATGACACAAAATCCTCAGTAGTAATGATTAAATGTTTGTAATGTACAGTATGAATGTAATTATGAACATAATTAACATGAAGCCTGCAGTGATTATTAACAGTAAGAATAGCAAGACACAACTTAATCCAATAAATCACTTAACACAATACGCTTGTCAAACCCAGCCACGCACACAAACACAAACAATAGAAAGAGAGCGTAGATGTCACATCCACAACAAGTGCATGTGCGTGTCTGAGCATGTGTTGTTTCCTGTTTTTCCCAGTGATTTGTACAGATATTAAGTCATATGTCTCCTCGCTTTGGCAGAAAGAGAGCTCTTAAAAGATCCAACAGGGGAACAGAATCTTAAACAGACCTTAAACACCAACACCTTTTGACCAATGCATTTTTATGACTTTTCCAGTCGTTCATGATTCCTGGATAGGGATTAAAAAGAATGATCCTACAGATGATTTCCATTTATTCATTTGACATTGCCTGATATTTCCAGGTTTTCCTTGACTGTGAGAACCCTGCTTAAAGTTTAAAATACATATTTAAAGTGAAATATATATTTAACAATCATATATATTTTTTACTCACCCTCAGGCCATCTGAGATGTAGATGAGTTTGTTTCTTCATCAGAACAGATTTGGAGATGTTTAGCATTACATCACTTGTTCACCAATAGATGCTCTGAAGTGAATGGGTGCCGTCAGAATGAGAGCCCAAACAGCTGATAAAAACATCACAATAATCCACAGGTAATCCACACCACTCCAGTCCATCAGTTAACATCTTGTGAAGCGAAAATCTGCATGTTTTTAAGAAACGCATCTATCATTAAGGCGTTTTAACTTAAAATTGTTGTTTCTGTTCCATAATAACACTTCCTCCAGTGAAAAAGTCCATCCTCTGTCGTATCTCACACCAAAACCCAAAAGACATTTTGTTTAAAACCGCTCTGCTTCTAATTTGTTAATTTGTCTAATTTGCTTGATCTGTGCATATTACTCTCCTGATTCAGACAAGATGACTTTTTCGCCGTGGAAAGCAATATTATGGATTATGGACTATTTTAGTCGAAAGCGACAGTTTGAAGTTAAAAATGGCTTAAAGGTGAATTTGTTTCTAACAAAACACAGCTTTTCTCTTCACAAGATGTTAACTGATGGACTGGAGTGGTGTGGATTACTTGTGGATTACTGTGATGTTTTTATCAGCTGTTTGGACTCTCATTCTGACGGCACCCATTCACTGCAGAGGATCCATTGCTGAGCAAGTGATGAAATGATACATTTTCTAAATCTGTTCCCATGAAGAAACAAATTAATCTACATTTTGGATGGCCTGAGGGTGAGTAAAGTTTTGGCAAATTTTCATTTTTGGGTGAACTATTCTTTTAATTTATGTTAACATATACATCTTCGGGTTTGGCCGAGTCGTTACATTGTAAATAGCTCTTCAAACAGGTTTCAGGGCCAAATGGGTGTTCTCAACAATAGATATGTGTGTTTGTGCAGCCAGTGGAACATTTTATGCCTCTGTGTGTGTGTGTGTGTGTGTGTGTGTGTGTGTGTCTGGTCAAGGCCCAGTATTGTAAGACATGTGGTGAAGTGAAGACTGAAATCACCGCACTCAGCAATTCAGCCCAGTTAATGGCATTCACATCTGTGAGGTGTGTGCAGCTTCCAGAACCTTGTCTCTGTGTCACTCGCTCTCTATCCTCACGACATCCTCATAAAAACCCTGCCAAACATACTGGACCACAACGCAGACAAGACTCCAGACATTCTCATGAATCTCAGGTGAGCTGTGTGGAACAGTTTCCCTTTATATAAGATGCATCAGGGTTTCTCAAGACGTTTTGGTTGAATTACTCTTGTAGATCTAGTATAAAGCGAATCTCACATACCATGTCAAGAACATGTCTGGGTCATATTTCACTCAAATTGCTTTTGTTTATGTTTTTGCTTTTTTTTTGGGAATTTGTTCACTGTAACATAATTTTGCCAATAATGAACAATAAGTGTACTTCTCCAAATCTCATATTGTAATGCAGAAAAACAATACTTAAATTGTTTATAACAATAATAAAGATTAATTAAGAAATTAAGAGAACTTGTAATGAATATGTATTAAATAAATGAGTGAGTAAATAAAAATAATTAAGATACTTAATTTAAATAGCCAAAACTATATGACCCTTTTATTGTACAAAACCATCATGACTGTCAAATCAACTGATGTTGCCACTAATACTGATTCAGATTTGTTTTAAATAAAAAGCAAATAAATAAAAAATAATACAAATAATAATTATTATTATTGTTGTTGTTGTTTTATAATAATAGTTTTATTATATAAAAATAATTGTATTATAATTGTATATATTTATAATAGATTTTTATTATATAAATAAAATACATCAAAATTGTATATATTTTCATTTATGATTATTAATTTTTACAAAAAAAAATAAATAAAAACTAATTACAATAATGAGAATTTGTGTTTGATTGTCATTAAAATAATTTAATAATTTAATAAAATAATTTTAACATTAAAAAAAAGAAAAAGAAGAGTTTTTATTTTAATTCTGAAGTGAAACACAACCCTAGATTTGTTCCTGACAGGTTTCATGAGACATCTCATTAATTAAACTTTCATATCAGACCAGAGATTCCCGGGTCATTGTGTCTGCAGAGGAAGCTGAACTTCAGGAGCTGTTTTCAGACGTCTGGCCAGGTCAGACCATCTACTCAGGCAGTTTGTCTCTTTATCGCCATCTACTGGAACGAGCAGAGAGCAGAGAAGCTACAGGAGGAACCGAGGAGAACAAAGAAACACCTCCAGTCGACATGCTCAAGGACAGTCCTTCTCAAAAGATTCTGTTTTAGGACACAGATTTTATTTTGGAAGATAATACAGGAACAAATATATATTTATATTGTGTTTTTTTTCTGATTTTCCCATCAGAACAGACCTGCAACCCAGTGCACATTATGCCCTTACACTCTTGTAAATAAGGAGGTTTTTGCAGTGATGCCACAGAAAAAACATTTTAGGTTCCTCAAAGAACTTTTCAGCGAACAGTTCTTAAACTAAAACCTTTTATCTTAGTGTGAAGAACATTTTACATTCTAAAGAAACGTTTTCCTCTATAAATAACTTTTTGTGGAATGAAAAGGTTCTATTAATGTTAAAGGTTCTTCATGGAACTATCGATGGCAGTAAAGAACCTTTATTTTTAAGAGTGTAGGTTCCATAAGGGGGTATTCACAGTGAAGCAATAGAAGAAGCATTTTTGGTCCCCCCCCCCCAAAAAAAAAAAACATTCGGTAAGCAGTTCCCAAAACAACCTTTTTAATGTAAAGAATGTTTTAACAACCCAAAGAACCCCTTTTCCACTATAAAGAATATTTTGGGTTGAAAAGGTTCCATTGATGTTAAGGTTCTTCACTGAACCAGCAATGCCTATAGGGCCTTTCGCACCGCTTTAGTTCCAGAACTAAATGTACAGGAACCTTTACTTTTAAGAGTGTAGTTTGCTTTTACAGCAGTATTGTGGACAATGTTCACCTGGATATGCAATACCGTGAATCATCATTGTTGGGTGAAGCTCACAATGTTTTCTCCATGGCTTTGAGGAGGACAAACTGCCAGGAAAGAGGCATCTTGAGCTGAGAACAGAAAAACAAGGGTGACGGTGGCCCGAATACACACATTCCATCCGTTAAATTCACAGGCAGCTGCAAAGCTGGAAAAATGTCCAACTTTTTTTCCCCACCAAAAACTAATTTTCAAATACAGATCCGTTGATGGTAACAACACAACCTGGCGAGACCTCGCCAAGTTAAAAATCTAGGTCACGCTGGAGGGAAAGAGGGGTGTGGGTGAGAACATGAAAAACAAAGAAGTGAAAAATGGTCAATAAATTGGAGGAGAGCGCGGAGGGAATGTTTAGGTGAGCGTGTCTCACAGCTGCGTGAGTCCATGAGGGTTTACGAGGGAATGAGAGGAAAAGTGTGTCATGCTTGATTGGACACCAGAGTGATGAGTCAGTGAATCTTTCTCTCTCTCTCTCACACACACAAAATATTCACATACACTGCTCAGTCGGGATGTGCAAAGCTACATCTTCGAAAAAGAACTGATTATCTAAACAACTAATCGACTAGTCTTGTCTTGTATAATTGTATTTCTTAAAAAGGAGCGTACATGTGTTTCAAGTAAACAGATGTAAGTAAAAGGAGTCTTTGAATATTTTTTATGTCGACACAGCATCTTAAAAACAAGACTGTTGTAAGCAGACTGCTAGACAATTTAAAAAGAGAGAACAATGCACAGCCTTTCGAAAGACTGTATGGCAGATCAACAAACAAGTACGCATAACAACAAAAACATCATAATCATCACAAAAAAAATGGTGGTGCTTTAGAGGAGAAACTGACTGACATTGCCTTATAACCAATACTGACACAGATTATAAATAAATAAATAAACATTTATTTGATATTACAACTTTATATTACATGCTTGATAAATGTAAAAAAGTACATGTATTATAAATATTAAAAAAATGAAAAACATTATAATAATAACAGCAGCAACGACAGTAACAATAATAATAATAATATACAATGTATACTATATTATTACTTATTATATAGAATATAAAAATTATTTTTAAAATTCAAATGTAGTTTTATTTGTATATCGCTTTTCATATTACATATTGTTAAATAATTTATATTATTATATTCATTACAATTATTAAAATATATATATATTTGTAATGAAAATATATTTGATATTGATTTTATTTATTATAAATATTAAAACCAAGTATATTATTAAATAATATATCATTATAAAATTAAATATAAATATTATTATTGTTGTTTTTAAAACCATTTCAATCATGACAACTCTCGGAACATTTTAGCATGGTGATGGATATGACAATGTTAATGTATTTGGCTGCATATGCAGCATGAACCAATCAGCGTGTGCCAAGTCGTTTAACTCTCTGAATATCATCAGTTATGTTAACACCCCATCAGAATGCGCCATCTAGAGTTCCATGACTGAACTATATATAATATTTGTGTAAAGTAGTTTTGTGATCTAATTTGTCACATACAGTACATTTTAACTTTTTTTTAATTAAATATCATTTTTTTATTTAAAAAGTATAATAATTACCCAAAAGACTCACCAAATGAGTCTCTACATTTGCATCTCTTAGACAAAGCAAACGTCCTACATCTGCCCAGTCACTGAAACACTCGATGACACGCCACATCTGCGGTCGCCCTGATTGTAGTTTGTATATTACCGAGGGAGCCTGTCGAGGGGAAAATCAAGCCGCAATCCCACTTACTCAGAGAGCTCTGCCATCCAGACACCAGTAAACATGCGCACACACGCGCTGTAGCATAAAACAAAGGTTTTCCCAAGCTCGCCACCATGAATCAGCATTATTCATCTCATCTGCTGTGTAGCAAGCTGACGTGACTTTAAACCAGAGAGTGAGGCGGTTGGTTCACATTGCGGCCTAAAACCCAGGCAGCCGAGCCGAGCCGAGCCGCCGCTCTCGCTGCACACACATCAAACAGACAATCATCCCCGTACCGCAGGCCTGTAATAAACATCTGCTCATTCTTCTGATCTCACATGTGTATCGCTTCTTCAGCTGAAAGAGTCATCTCTGCGGTGGGTGAATTTCAAAGTGCAGTGGACCATGGGTGTGTGTTTTTTTGGGTTGTGGTGGCCAGATCTTGAGGTAATACAGTTACAGATTAAGCTCCCTCAGAGCTTTTCTCTTACTATGACCATTAGATGTTCACTTTTATTCTCAATACTTTGCTGTTTCCCATATGTGACTCTGGATCACAAAACCAGTCTTTAAGTCGCTTGGGTATATTTGTAGCAATAGCCAAAAATACATTGTATGGGTCAAAATTATAGATTTTTCTTTTATGCCAAAAATCATTAGGATAGATGATGTATAAATCTCAATTTTTAAAAATTGACACGTAAGACTGGTTTTGTGGTCCAGGGTCACATATGTAGATGAGTTCTTCATGGGAACAGATTTGGAGAAATGTAGCATTATATCACTTGCTCACCAAAGGATCCTCTGCAGTGAATGGGTGCCGTCAGAATGAGAGTCCAAACAGCTGATAAAACACCACAATAATCCACACCACTCCAGTCCATCAGTTAACGTCTTCTGAAGTGAAAAGCTGTGTGTTTATAACAAACAGATCCATCATTAGGGTATTTTAACTTAAAACTGTTGCTTTCTGCTAAAACATGAGTCCATAATCCACAATATTGTTTCCTCCAATGAAAAAGTCGTCCCTACTGAATCAAGAGAGAAATATGCACAAATCAAGTGCTGTTTACAAGCAAAAACAGTCCTAAACAGTTTCAAACAAATATATCTGGTTGTGGTTGAGGAGATAACCCCCCCCCCCCCCATTGATTGAAAAG
>NW_015539871.1:277308-279540 GCF_001515605.1 Sinocyclocheilus anshuiensis
GGTGGTTGAGGAGAGACCCCCCCACATGATTGTAAAGCGCTTTGGGTGTACAAGAATACACAGTAAAGCGCTATATAAATGCATCATTCATTCATTCATTTTGATGTGAGAGGCAACAGAGGATGGACTTTTTCTTACGGACACAATTTTTCACTTCACAAGACATTAATCGATGGACTGGAGTGGTGTGGATTATTGTGGTGTTTTTATCAGCTGTTTGGACTCTGACGGCACCCATTCACTGCAAGCAAGTGATGAAATGCTACATGTCTTCAAATCTTTTTCTATGAAGAAACAAACTCATCTACATGTTGAGTGAGATTTTTTTTTTTACCAAAATTAAAATTTTTGGGTGAACTACTCCTTTAAAGCAATAAGCAATGTAGTGATTTTATCATCTATTATCATCACAGGATCAGGATCACGCTCACCTTTTTTTAAATTTGCAATTTGCAGTTTGCAAACCCCAAATCTTAAACCACAGTACTTAAACCAAAGTACTAAAACGTTGGTGTGAAACAAATGATACCTCAAATCATCTGCATGCTTCTACTTTTTAGGTGACTTATTGCTATTATAAAAAAGCAGCAAAATCAATATGACAAAAGACTATGGCAATCATCACTATTATTATTGCTCATATACAGGGTTTGGGTTTTGTACAAACCCCAAAACTCAAACCACGGTACTTAAACCAAACTTTGTTGTGAAACAAATTAATCCTCAAATCATGTGTGAGCTACTACATTTTAAGTGGCCAGACATACAATTTTCACTTAATGGATAGTAAAACAGCCAAAACCAGAATTGCACTGAAGGAAGGACCTGAGCCATATCTGGAGACCAGAACATCATACAGTAGCACCACTCATATTTTCTCAGAAATTTAAAAAGCAACTTAGGCCAAGAAAAATATTTGATTAGTGTATCTATAGCACATTCATAGTTTTAAACATTGCGCATCCAAACAGATTTTAGAGACCTAAATATCCATTTATAAATAGTTATACAATATTTTAAACAGTTACAGATGAGTTCATTGAGCGTTTATTACGTTTCCTCTACTTGTTCATTCTACATGGAAAATAAAATTAAAACAAATATATATATATAAAATAAAATAAAAAATATTACAATTACAAAAATAATACAACAAAAATAATTACAATTAATTTTAAAATATTCAATAAAATGATGCTTAAAATTGTTTTAAATGGAGTTCAGTATGTGACACTACACATCAGCTACCCAAATAAAAAATAAAATTAAATAAAAATTATTTAATCAACTGGAATCCAGGAAACATTAAACCACAAAAACAAAGATAAGTAATAAAAGGAAAGATATTTTCCCAAACAAAAAATAAAAATCTCAGCCAAACATGTCATGCCAAATCAAACTCTTCACACCAAGGAATGGCATGAAATGATAAATGATAAAACAACCACAGGCATCTGTAAAATCCCATTCAAATATCAAATATCACAAAGAGCTTCTCAAGAAAGCAAAAATAAATGTGGGAGTCAGCGAGAGTGAGATCGCTCCATAATTAATGACTTCATCTCCATTACAGAAATTCTGCTCTTTAGGTTACTACGCTTGATCATTAATTAATAAGAGTGAAGTTTTTTAAGGCAAAGATAATTTCACTCTTTCTCTCTCTCTCTCTCTCTTTCTTTCTTTCATAGCCACTCATCTGCCAATCCAACGTGATCTCATGATAATTTGTATGTATTTTACGTAAAATGTGGTTTTATAAAACGTGCATTTACTTACGTATTTTCAGCCTCTAAACGTACAAATACTTACGTATTTTCAGCCTCTAAACATACAAATACTTACGTATTTTCAGCATTTAAACGTACAAAACTGACGTATTGACGACACCTAAAAATGAATCCTTATGAATATTGAAATCGCGGCATTAATTTTATTAGTTTTTAGTTGTTATATGAATTACCTTGTTTTCAATTGCATTATTAAATTGTTTAACGTTACTCATTTACTTATGAAATGATAACATTTCGTTTTGTTGTGATTTCTGCTGCCAGCTCGTTTCCAAGAATATGCCTACATAATGTTAAACACTTCACTTTAAACCTTCAAATAAATAAAATTTCTGCAACCGTTTAACCTTTACTTGTCATGTAATGTTTACTTTGATTGCCATGGGCGTTTTCTCCGACATGCTGTGACTGACAATAGAACTATAAAATACACCAAAAACACAAC
>NW_015539871.1:279550-286161 GCF_001515605.1 Sinocyclocheilus anshuiensis
GACATTTTTGCAATAAATAAATGATTGTAATTGCATTTCTGTCTGTCATGTTTTTCTTATACTGTACAGAAATGTTTAGGTTTATAGGTAGGAGTGGAATTAGCGACTATAAAAATATTTTAATGCTAGGCTATATTATTACTAAAATGGTTATTTTCCTGCGTATTTCGGTCATTTGCGTTTTATCCTTTAATATTCGCTATAAAATGGGTAGGTTAAGGTTTGGGGGTAGGTTAAGGGGTCTAAAAATCTAAATTGCGTATTAATCAAATGATAAAAATGCATATTCGCTATAAAAATGGGTAGGTTAAGGTTTGAGGGTAGGTTAAGGGGTCTAAAAATCTAAATTGCGTATTAATCAAATGATAAAAATGCATATTCGCTATAAAAATGGGTAGGTTAAGGTTTGAGGGTAGGTTAAGGGGTCTAAAAATCTAAATCGCTTAATGATAAAATGATAAAAATGCATTGATACGAATATCTTAATGATATAAAAGATACGTAAATATTTGTACGTTTTTTAGCTAAAAATACGTAGTGATTTGTACGTTTTAAACGTTGAAATACGTCTAAATTGTACGTTTTAGCATTAATAAAAACGTACAAAAGTGTACGTTTTGTGCTTGTAAATGTTACGTATTAATACCTACGTATAAACATGAGACCAGGCTGGCCAATCAGGTTCGGACAGAACTGAGAAATGGCATCCTTTCAGTTTATGAGTTAGAATTTGAATTGAACCGTTCCAGACAGAAAATTAAATTGGAATTTAAACTGACAGAAAATCTCAGTTGATTTAAAACATTTAATTTATTATATTATTTCTAGTGGCCATCCGATATATCACCAAGGCCAATACATTGGCTGATATTTGGTATTGGTTATTTATCAGTATCAACCGTTTTTCCGTTTGGGCAATTAGAGTTTTATTTTGACAGCTATGAAAACCCAGCACCTGACATGAAATTTCAGTTAATTTGTTACATTTAAAGGGCACCTATTATGCAAAGTCCACTTTTACATGGTGTTTGGACATAAATGTGTTGGCAGTGTGTGAACACAACCACCCTATAATGATAAAAATCCACCCACTCCTCATTTTTTAATCCCCTTTAAACCAAGTCAGTCTCACTAGGCCTGCCGTTTTGATTCTCTCGCATTGTGACATCACATTGCGGAGGGCCGGGCCATGGGGGTTGATTGACAGCCCTGCATTGCCATAGTTTCCGCCCTCAGCGAGTTGTACGCTATGTACGAGTTCTCCGTGCTTGAGCAGCTGTAACGTCATCAAAGTCTCGTAAGAAATCCCAATGCACTGTGTTTGCATGTAAGAATGGACATAAGAGTCTTCATTTTCTCCCAACATCTGAGCTGCTGAGGACGCAGTGGATTACTTTCATTTTTCATGGTAATGTGCCTCAAAATCTACCTAAATATGTGTATCACTCCAGACTACTTTGTGAATGTCATATCGTTATAGTGCTTAGTGTTTTAAAGGGTTAGTTCACCCAAAAATGAAAAAAAAAGACTTTATTCAACAATTCGTCTCCTCTGCGTCACCCTAGTGCCATTTTGGAGAATATCCACTGAACATAAACAATGTATGCTGTTCTGTGTAAGCTGCGTCACGGATACGCTGTTTTCGTTCAGATCAAATCACAACAACGTATGAAACAGATCCGGTGTGATGCAGCTGACACAGAACAGCATACGCTGTTTACGTCCAGCGGATACTCTCCAAAATGGCACTAGGGTGACGGAGAGGAGACGAATTGTTGAATAAAGTCGTTATTTTTTTTTTCTTTTGCACACAAAAAGTATTCTTGTAGCATTGTATAATTGCGGTTGCACCACTGATGTCACATGGATTATTTTACCGATCTCCTTGCTACGTTTCTGGACTTGGGAACATTTCAGTTGCGTTGCTGTCTATGCAGGGTCAGACAGCTCTCAGATTCCATCAAAAATATCTTAATTTGTGTTCCGAAGATCAACAAAGGTCTTACGGGTTTGAAACGACATGAGGGTAAGTAATTAATGACAGAATTTTCTTTTTTTTGGGTGAACTATCCCTTTAAACGTATTTGTGTGCGTACATTAAGTATTTTTGACTGATCAGTGCCGCACTTGTGAGATTAGTTCGCGCCGTTCGTAGCACGAGATTCGTTCGGTAGTGCGGTCGCGTGGCTCGGTCCATTGATCCGCGCCGATGACAGGTCAGCGCGGCGCGAGCTCTGTTACATCGTGCTGTTTCATCCCACTTTCAGTGCATTTGACTTCCCATATGTACGGCTAAACACCGGTTCTCTCACTCTCAGTTATGTTGCGTCTACCGGCTGTTTATTGCTGTAGATATGCAATGCAGAGAGACATATATGCGAGCGACACCCAATTCTAGAGATGGGGCGGGAATATGCAGCTCTTTTGCATTTAAAGCAATACACTCCAAAACAGCTCTTTTTTAGACACCCCAAAAATGACATTTTCCAGCTTGTTACGTCCCTTTTGTTCTACTTCTGTGTTTTCTTTTGTTTGGGAAGTGTTTGTGTGTGTCTTCTGTCCAGGAAGAAGCTGATTGGTTCCTGCAGTCTAATTGGTGCCACGCCCTGCCTGATCAGCTGACTCCTTGCTGCCTACACTCGTTAAAATGCCCCGATACTAAACGCCGATACCACACAGCATGTGTTAAGTGCCATATTCAGACAATGAAACACCGTCAACAGACAGCAGAATGGAGTTATTAGAGATTAAGGATGTCTACGAAGTATATGTATGCAATGATGTTATGTCCCTTTTGTTCTACTTCTGTGTTTTCTTTTGTTTGGGAAGTGTTTGTGTGTGTCTTCTGTCCAGGAAAAGCTGATTGGTTCCTGCGGTCTAATTGGTGCCGCGCCCTGCCTGATTGGCTGACTCCTTGCTGCCTATGGGAGACTCCGCCGTCACTTCCTGCTTCAGCTTTTGTGCTCTCTTGCTGTGTTTGCTCTGCCTTGACTCTGCTAGTTAGTTACATGTGTTCGTAAGACTGAGAATTTCTGTGTGTGTTCAATCGAGTGTTCGCTGGTGAGAGATTGTTTGTTGTTTGTTAGTTTGCTTTGCCCATTTATTCGTACTACTGACTTCCGCCTGTTCTTTGACTATGATTCTGTTTGGATCTGTTCGCTTATCATTGTAAATAATTGTATATAATAATATTCTGGGGAGGTAGGGAGACCGACGCCATTTTTGTTGGAACCTTGTTTATTGATTGTTTTTGGATAGGAAGTTAGGGAAGTAATTGTATTTTATTTTTATTTCATTTTGTGAACTAGGGAATTCAGAGGTTTGAATATTAGTTGTTTTCTGTTTGTTATTTTGGCCTTGTCGGCTCCTGAAGCTAAAATTCCCCCTCTTGTACTGTAAAATCATTGTTTCATTAAAATACTGTTCATTCATTTTCCAAAACTCCTCCGTGTCCTCGTACTCCTTCATGTTGCGCCTTCACCCTAGATGGGGCTATAATAAATGATCTGTTCGGTATTTTGGGCTGAAACTTCACAGACACATTCTGGGGACACCCAAGACGAATATTACATCTTGTAAAAAGGGGCATAATAGGTGCCCTTTAATTTACTATATTATTATTAGTGGTTGGCCAATAAATCACAGAGGCCAATATACGGCTGATATTTGTCGTTTAGCCTTTATCAGCATCGGCCATTGAGTTTTGAAGTGGGACTCCTTATTTGAACAGGAGAGACAACTTATGTTTGTAAGGAATAGATCTACAAAAAATAAATGATATAGGTAATAATCACAGAAATACTATATGAATACCTATAATTAACATATATTTTATTATACAAAATTACCCCAAAGTCTTCAAAAATGGAGCCAAACAGCATGAAGCAGGATTAAAAGATGGAAACCCTCAAGTTGTTCCAAATAAATAAATAATATTAAAATAATTCATATAAAATTAGTATAACATATAAAACATTAATATAAAATAATTATTATTCGAATTTTTTTCAGTTGTTGAACACAAAAGAAGATATTTTGAAGAATGTTGACGGTAGCCATTGACTCTCATCCGGGTTTTTTTCTCCATACTATGAAAGTCAATGGCTACTGTCAGTGTCAGCTGTTTGGTTACCCACATTTTTCAGAATATTTTCTTTTGTGTTCAACAGCTGAGAAAAAAAAAATCATCACATAGATTTGGAACAACTTGAGGTGAGTAAATGATGACCGATTTTTCTGAACACCTAAACAGTTCAAATGTTTTTTTCTCAAATTGTTATGTATGACTGATGAAAATCCTCTGCTGTATGACTGTGCCATCTCTACAAGATGAAGTTCAGTAAATTCCTCTTCCTGTCATTACAATCCTGTGGGAATTCAGTTCAAATTCAAACTCACGAATTTAAGGAAGCCAATTCTCTATAACCCTGGTGAAGAAAGAGGGACAGTGAAATCAATTTCAGTTAAATTCCTCATTTCCTGTTTCCGTGGAGATTCAGCAAATGGAAGGAAGCTTCAGTAAGCCGTACAACAGAGAAAGAGATTGTCCCTGCCTTCACTCCTCTTTTCTCCTTATTCCTGCTCTATTCTTCATCCGCTCTTCTCCTTGGCTTGGATTCAGGGCGGTATGACAATGCTAAGTCGTGTGATGTGGCGAGTCGAGCGGTGCGTCTGGTTTGAGTTTTGTCTTTAGGGGGGTCCAGTCAGCCGAGCGCCAGGTCAAACGCCGCTTTTAACCTGTCATGTGGTTTAAAGACAAATCTTTCATCCACATCTAAAGGCTTTCTCTCATTTGAACTCCTCCACACCTCGCTGCAAAAACCAGCCCAATCAAGCAGGAAGACAGGCTAATCTACAATCAACGTCCCCTCAAAGCTGCAGTCGCTGAGCGTGGCGTTTACACAATAAAACAATGAAATGATAGCTAACACACGTCACAGAGAGCTGACGATCTCTGACCTCCATCTCCATTATGAAAGCGCGCATTACCATTGATTCGTGTGGCACGCGAGCGCTCGCTAAGACAATTCAGATCTGGTTAGGGCTGTTTAGAGGCCTGATGCTCAAAGTGAATTATGAAATAGCGCTCAGTAATGTCCACTCAACGGCGTAGTGTCTTATTGACAAGTGCCTGTGCTCCACTCTTGAGCTAGCATTAGACGAACATGTCAATACATTAATGCGCCCCTCCTTCATAATTTATTAAAATCTCATTAAATAAACAAGGACTGGGCAGTCGGTCAATGTACTGCCACGCAAACTGCAGAGAGACCCAAGCAATTTTAAGCCTTTATCGTGCAACTTTTCAAATGGTATTGAATAAGAGGTTATAAATCAAAACTGAGAATGTAAGCTAGTTATTTAATACATTAATTATACGCTTTCATGTCAATAAAACATGGCACTCAAAACATGAAAAATTTGTAACTACCAATAAAGCTCAATACAACTGTCACCACTTTACAAGCACAATTTGTTCTAGCAAATATGCTTGTAAAGCTAATTCTTGTAAAACGAACCCTGAATTTCCAGAAATAAAAAATAGGCTGCTCATCTACAAGATGAAGAAGAAAAAAAAAAAAATTTATATATATAACCAAAATTAGAACAAAACACGTTAACAAAAAGTTTCTGTTTGTCTATGCATTATACAATTATTTAAATATAAAATATATTGTGTATATATATATATATATATAAAAAATATATACATTTTAGAATTAAATATATTTTAATTATGGCTGAAAACTATAATTATTAATAATTATTTTTAATAATAAGATTTTATTATCTTTTTATTTTTAATTTAGTTTTAACTACTTTTATATATAACTAGCAGCACTGCGCTGTTTATGTGTGCGGTGTGAATAATGAAACCTCCTAATATGGCCACCGAGTTGCTTGAAACAATGATTTAACAAATGAAGTTTGACACAAAACAAGTGTGACAAACTCACCTAATTTCTTTGTCTATGTAAAGTTATTTCCAATATTTCAACTTGTGTCAAAACCAAGTAAAGCTGGTAAACTTATAAGAATCCACCCACAGCAATAACATTGCATAAACAGAAGATCATCGGCCTTGAAAAGAACTCCCAATGTTACAATGACAAATTCAACAACTTTACAGCTCAAATAACACACATTTCTGTACAAAAAGAATGGATATACAAAATGTACGTGCCAATCATGTGCTAATGATCATTTAATGGTTATTTATTATACAAATATTTCTAGCAAAAACAATGTATACCAATTGCATATATACCTATACCGTATACCATGTATACCATTTTTATAATATAGAATTACTCATAATGACTCATGACATTAAATTTGGGTCATATCGCCTATTCTTAATATGAATTGAGACCTAAATGAATTTTAATGTCAGCACATCATTACAATGATCTAAAGCAGAGGTGCCCAAACTTTTTAATATGAAGGGCCAAAAATTTAGGGGTGTGTATAATAAATAAATAATTAAACATTTTTTAATATATTTTTAATTTAAATATATATATATATTTATTTATTTATTAGTGGATCCTGGCCTGAGTCAGACCATCTGAAAAAAAAAAAAAAACGTAAATAAAACAGGAAAAGCAGCT
>NW_015539871.1:286312-288681 GCF_001515605.1 Sinocyclocheilus anshuiensis
TTTGCATTCAATGTAAAATACAATTAAAAGCTGATATAAATTACAAATGAAAATATGCTTCAATATGTTTTTTTCCTCCTCTTGTGATATGGCATGGTGTTCATCACGGGCCAACTTTCAAGCCAAAAAAATAATAATCTAAATATTTTGATATCTGATAGTTTCACCATAGTCCAATTTCACATTAGAGCACACAAAGAAAAAACGAGAGTTGAATGTGCATTAAAGAGGTGACTGAGGTTTGGAATGAGAAATGAGAAATGGAAATGGAGTCTCATCAGTGCATTACCCACACACACATCTATGACGCTAGGAACGCTGGGAATCATAAATTAGATTGAATTGCTCCTGCCTCTATCTGGACGCTGACTCAGATCTATGGGAGTCCTGGATGAGAATCACACAGCCCTTGCACTGTTAGATGAGGAGCCAGAGCGCCTCTTTAGCACTGAGGTGAAGACCACAGCAGATAATAAAGCCGATCCATCTCACGCTGCAGCCTGACTCTGTTGTTTAGGAATGTTTACTGACGCAACCCAGAAATAAAGCCTGAGAGCTTGCTGATATGAGAATAACAGACTTTAACCCTTTTGAGACCCAACACACACACAAAATGTTTTGGGATTTTGTTCCTTTCACATCATTATACTGATTAAAGCATATTATATGACCTTTTATATAACATTGCATAGACGTTTTTCAACTATGTTATTTAAAATATGTGACCCTGGACCACAAAACCTTAAGTCACTTGGGTATATTTGTAGCAATAGCCAAAAATACATTGTATGGGTCAAAATTATCGATTTTTCTTTTATGCCAAAAATCATTAGGATATTAAGTAAAGATCATGTCCCATGAAGATATTTTGTAAATTTCCTACCGTAAATATATCAGAACTTAATTTTTGATTAGTAATATGCATTGCTAAGAACTTCATTTGGACAATTTTAAAGGCGATTTTCTCAATATTTTTATTTTTTTGCACCCTCAGATTCCAGATTTTCAAATTGTTGTATCTCGGCCAAATATTGTCCTATCATAAAAAATCATACATCAATGGAAATGATGTATAAATCTCAATTTTTTTTAAAAATCGACCCTTATGACTGGTTTTGTGGTCCAGGGTCACATATAACAAAATGTACTTCCTGATTTAGTACATAATTTACGAAAACTAAATTGTGTAAATAATTGTTTTTAAATGATTTTATATTTAAATAATAATAATAATAATTGTATTACTTAATTCGATTTAAATATATATAAACGTTTTTTTTTAACGTGAATAATAAGAACTTGACAGCATTTCTTAGAAATATTGTTTTTTTTATATATGTAGTTAGGGATCATCTGTTAGGGAAATAATTAGAATAATTAATAACATTTCTACAACAGTCCTGAAAACAGTCGCTTGCAGTTAGGGCAAACATGATAGACTTTTGAAACATTCAAAAAACGTTATTTTTTTAATTTGATATGATATTTTCTTAATATTTGATTCGATTTTTCATATCATCATATCATATAATTTCATATCAAATTCAATTAATAATTATAAACAAGTATTAACTATATAAATTCTAAAATGAATAAAATAATTATATATTATAACATAATAACTTAAATGTGTATATGTATCAGAATGCATGCTAACCTCAAACCCATGGCTCCAATAAAACAAGTTCTCATTAGGAGGTGCTCTAAAGACTACATGACACCAGCTGCCCCTGTGAAAAGTTCAACTGATTTCTGAAGAAAGCCAAAGCCGTGCATAATCATTTGTGTTTGTTCAGGCTGACGGCAACTTATGAGAATGAGGAATTGTTGAACCAAGCCTTCGGGGTATTTTTAGCCCTACTTTGATGCATATTTGGTGTTGAAACATTTGTGACTGTAAATACAGACAAAACAGAGATGATGAAAAATATCTGTCAAAATGTCCTAATTCAACCCATGTTGCAAGGGCAACAAACCCCTATAAGTCAAAGCTACTTCCAGAAGAATAGGTTGTTTGCAATCACGTGATTCTGATGACGCGCGAAATGCAGCTGGAGGGCAGGAAGTGATTTTTCTCCATAGAAATCACTAGCAGAAACTCAAAATGCCAGTGTTTTGCATTGTTTATGGATGCTCAAATCGGACAAACCGAGAAACCACAAGGAGCGTACAAAAATGTGTTGCTCGTAAGGGGGGAAAATTCAAGAATTTGACTGAAAAACGCTGGAAAAAGTGGCTTGTAAACCTGCGTCTGCAGTCGGGAGGAGCGAAGCCGGATAATGCTCGTGTGTACAAATGGTTAATATAAGATAATAATATATTAAAATATTAATAAAGAAATATATAAATAGATACAGGGACACTGTCAG
>NW_015539871.1:288805-292700 GCF_001515605.1 Sinocyclocheilus anshuiensis
TTGTTTTACGTGCTGCTAACAGGACCAACAGCCACATACCCTGTAACGTACATGCAGCAAAGTTTCAGGAGTGACATATATCCCGCACCCCTCATATAAATACGGGATTCACTTTCGAAATAGCTCGTTTACAATCAGGGTTAGTTGCTTAGCCTATATCCATCGCATTAATGGCAGGCAAGTATTTCAATTTAGTTTAAAAATCGCTCCTCTTCATAACATATGGATCACGTCCAACATGTTGTGATTATCAATACCTTTCTCTTGTAATAGCGTGGTGGTTGAAGAGAGATCCCCTCATATGATTGTAAAGCACGTTGGGTGTACAGCAATACAATGAAAGCGCAAAAAAGGCCTCATGCCTAAAACAGTACAGTACGGACTTTCCTCCATCTCATTCGTTCTGCTTTTTCAGTCACTCCTGAAACTTTGCTGCATGTTGGTTCTGTTAGCAGCACGTACTACAAGATGTTATTCAAATTCTGAATTGATTCTGAGTGAATTCTGACTGTCACAATGCGTGCGTGAGAGGTGTCAGCCCAATCTATTTATATCTTTATAAATATCTTAATATATTATTATATCCTATAATAACCATTTGCACACACGAGCATTATCCGTCTTCGCTCCTCCCGACCGCAGACACAGGTTTACAAGCCACTTTTTCCTGCGTTTTTCAATCAATTTCTTGACTTTTCCCCACTTATGAACAACACATTTTCATACACGATAAAAGCTCCTTGTGGTTTCTCGGTTTGGCCAATTTAAGCATCCATAAACAACGCAAAACACTGGCATTTTGAGTTTCTGCTAGTGATTCCTATTGAGAGAAAAATCACTTCCTGCCCTCCAGCTGCATTTCGTGTGTCATCAGTGACGTCATGTGCAAACAACCTATTCACTTCTCTTTGCAAAACACATCACCGCATTTAAGTTCTCTTGCAAAACCTAGTGAGCTGCCTTGCTGTCTGCCATCTACATGTGCAGCTGACTTACAGTATCAGACAGCATCCTGAGTGAAACAACCTCACAAGGGATTGACTTTAAATGCTCTACATACCTGTTCAAAAAGTTTCTGAAACAGCATTTTGTATGAAACTATTTGATTAAAAGTGACAGTTAAGACTTTTATTTTGGCTACAAAATATTATATTTCAAATAAATGCAGTTCTTTTTTAACTTTCCATTCATCAAAGAATCCTAAAAAATATACAGTGGGTACGGAAAGTATTCAGACCCCCTTAAATTTTTCACTCTTTCTTTTATTGCAGCCATTACTTAGGACCATGTGATATTTCAGTTTTTCTTTTTTAATAAATCTGCAAAAATGTCAACAATTCTGTGTTTTTCTGTCAATATGGGGTGCTGTGTGTACATTAATGAGGAAAAAAAAATAACTTAAATGATTTTAGCAAATGGCTGCAATATAACAAAGAGTGAAAAATTTAAGGGGGTCTGAATACTTTCCGTACCCACTGTATATATACATCATGGTTTCGACAAAAATATTAAGCAGCACAACTGTTTTTAACATTGATAATAATCAGAAATGTTTCTTGAGCATCAAATCAGCATATTAGAATGATTTCTGAACGATCATGTGACACTGAAGACCGAGGTAATGATGCTGAAAATTAGACTATATGTTGCAATATATTTTTTAAGGATTTTTTTTCCTAAACTGAATTAATTATAAGCACTTTTTATAATGAACTTTTCTCTTCTGGCATTGTCGATCAACTCGGATAAAGGATTTGAAACACAGCCTAAATACGATTGCTTTGGTCCACAAAAAGTGACATCCATGACAAGCCGTGACAGTTACAAGACTACTGAGACATGCAGGCTCTTGTCTGCTTTGTTTTTTAATAACTAAATGTAGGAAATGTATCTTGATAGCTCGGGGCTATTAACAAGAAGGTTGCCAGTACAATCGTGCAGGGAAAAAAAAAACAATTACACACAATCATTGCACCCTTGAACAAGACATTTAACCCCAGAATACTCTATACAGACTGACCCTGTCAAAATATCATGCTATGTAAATTAAAAAAATGAACATCGATGGACTGAAAATCCCAAGCTTCAATCTTATTGTCTAGCTTTACACAACTTCCACAGCATTTACAAAGCACCACGCCGCTACAATAAAGGTCTTTGGTCTGAACGGGCCTCAAGGCAATGTTATATTGGTCCTGGAACAACAACAAAAAAGTTCTAATCCAATCCATGCACATAAACCAAGCTAAGCATAACTCTAAAATCTGTCAGAAATCACGTTCCAGGAAAAACAAGGACATTTGGCCCAGAAACATGAAAAACAATCTGTGATTTTGGACCAAGAAAATTCTGACCATCTAACACATTTCCTGTTTTTTGGTCCTTTCTCTGCCAATATTTAAGATTTTCAGTGCCAGTTTATTATTGAAGAATGGTCAATTCCAGATGTACCCATCTCAAACAAACAAACAAACTGTAGCTGCTCCATTTACAAAGGTATTTCCCAATCTAAGTGGCCAATTCTTGGACCGAATAAGCTGTGATGTGGAAAAGATGTTTATTTTGAGCGCTCACATAATGCATTACTGCACCAGAATTTCATGGCGTTGCTATAACTGTCCTTCAGCCTAACCATGCACTGTAAAGCCAAACATAAAGCAAGAATATTACCTGAGTTTTGTCTTTGAGAAGTGCGATCACAGGTAAAAGTCAGTCTACTATACTGTATTATAACCCAAAGAAAACAGATGACCCACCGAGAACATTTCCTGAGGGAACTTCATCCAGCTCCTCCAGCTCGCGGCCCATCAGCAGGTAGAGGCTGTCCACGGTACAGCAGTCCATGTGAGGGAGGCTGGGTAAAACATCCGCTACTGAAAAACCCTCAGGCAGCTGAAGAAGAAAATGAACAAAAAAACAAAAATCCCACATCAGCATTAGGCCTCACATTACCAGACAACATACATAATAACACCCACAACATTTTTAAAGAATGTTTTTTTTATAATTACTTCAAGTCATATTTTTATAATAAAAAAAGTAAATGTATAAATATAAAAATACACAATGCTAATTTGAATAATAATAATAACAATAATAATAATTATGCAACTGTAAATTGTAAATAAGACATTATTATTATTATTATTATTTATTATTATTATTATTCAGAGATTTATTATAATTTGTTTACATATAAAAATCAATTAAACAATTTTTATAATACACAATTTAAAGTCCCCATGAAATCCAAATTAAAGTTTTTTGGGTGTTAGTATCAATATGTTAGTCTTAAGGTTATCTATAAGGCAGTGTGCTCCAAAACAGTGACAAAATTCACATTTAGAAGATATAAGCATTCAAAGCTTGCAGTTCGTCACTTCCGCCAAAACGGCTCAACGATTTTTTTTTGACTTCACATTGTACTTCAGCTTCTCATCAAACTTTCTGTCCAATCAAATGCTCTCTAGAATCCGAAGCGCCCGCCCCCTACACTATAAAATAGACGCTGAAGTCGCGGCTCAAATCGGTCACTTGTCCACAGAATTAGTATTTTCTGTACAGTGAATGGCACGTAGTGCACTATATAGGGGACAGGGAACAATTCAAACAGTGTAAATATGCTTTCCATTGAGGAAAAAAATAAGTCTGGTTTCGCGCTGTCACGCTAACCACCGCACCGCACACACACTCTGATCCGGTCCAGAGACACGATAGCACGGAGCTGATCACATGCGCGAGTCGGCGCAGACCACAAAATGTATCGGAGCTATTTGAATTCTACACAGAATGCTATATTTTATAACAATATGGATGAGATTGTGGCTGGCATACCCTGTCAAATGCGGCTTTACGGAGCTCAACGGCTCTAGCCCAAGCTGTGATATAAACGAAC
>NW_015539871.1:292987-293703 GCF_001515605.1 Sinocyclocheilus anshuiensis
TATAGGATGGATGTGTACACACACTTCCAACATACATTTATGTTCACACAACTTGAAAAGTGAATTTTGCATCCGATGACTCCTTTAAAGAAGAATCATATGCAGTAATTGTAAGTATTGTAAATTGTAAATAAGATCATTATTACTATTATTATTCAGATATGTATTATAATATATTCTGCATATCATAATATACATTTGTTTATATTTTTATATACATATATTTAAAAAAAACATTTAATTATTTTTATTCCAATATACTACTACTACTAATATAGTAATTGTCAATAAGATGTAACATTCTAATTATTGAGATATTGTGTGTGTGTGTGTGTGTGTGTGTGTCTATATACATATAACATTTTAACATTATTATTGAAGACTCAAAAGAGCAACTATTTCTTTATATAAATTAAATAAAATAAATTAGCAACAAGAGAAAATCCAATATTTGTCACAATCATTACCATTCAGCCCTAAATCACCTTTGTTTAAGTGGACGCTTCCTCTATTAATTGAGAAACGTTCGTAATGGCCAATGACGGTGGAGTTTTATGCAAATTCGACTCTGACTCTTCAATGAATGTCTCAATTGTAGAGTCTTTTTAATAGTTTCTGGGTAATAATGTAATAATTAGCTCCAGACAGCTTCAAACATGTGGAAATGAATTGGAAATGAACCCGATCAAGGCAGTTCATTTACCTGAGTTCAAGTT
>NW_015539871.1:294063-295018 GCF_001515605.1 Sinocyclocheilus anshuiensis
ACAGTTCTTCTGGATTGAGTCTGTCTCAGTTTGTTCTGTTTCTTCATGTCATTCCAGACAGACTGATGATGATCAGATCAGATCTCTGTGAGGAGCACTGGCTGTTGTGCAACAAAAATCTCACTGGATTATTACAATTAATGGAAAAATGAATGTTTGGAAATGTAAACTGATGTTTCCTACTGACACACTACAGCAAAAGACAGAAATAACTCACTTTAAACCATTTCTAGCTTGTGAAAATACTAGTGTTCTAATAATTCTGGCCACCACTGTATCAAATAAAGAAGGCTACAGGTACAATCAAAGTGTGAAATGGACATATAATGATAGTTTAATGGTACAGAATTTGCCTTAGGAAATATAGCCTGTGACATGCAAGCTCAAAGATAGCTCTTTTACTCGTTCACTGTCACACATGCGGCAGTGAAGGGGTTAAACTCTTGCCAGCATCAGCTGACCCGGGGCTTTCTGCGCTCTGATTGGCAGCTTGTCTCTCTGCGTGCCGCTGCCGGGTCAGTTCCCTTCTCTGGGCGATCTCCTCCTGAGTCAACGGCCTGAAGGTACAAAAACATCACAAACCATAATGCACAGTTATGAACCGCACTTGGCAAGATCACAACTGGACAGTGGGTGATACTACTGCGGGCTATAGTGTTTTCTCTGCACTTTATTACAGGCTGACCGAGTCACCTGTTTGGTGATTGATTGGTCAACCTCTCATATATAATTGTGTGATGTGCTCAGCTAAAGTAATGAGTGCTAAATAGGTGGTTAACTCTTCCCCCGCCATTGACGAGTTATCTCGTCTTTTAGAAGACAACGCTTCCCCGCCAAGATGAGTTTTTAACGGCTTTTCGTGTTTTCACTGTTATACACTAGGGGGCGCTATTACACATCTTCTGAACGAGTACAAAACCTTCCGAACAAAAACACGTGTACAGGACGGAGAAAC
>NW_015539871.1:295181-298991 GCF_001515605.1 Sinocyclocheilus anshuiensis
AATTATTGTTTAGCCAAACAGTTAATAAACAAACATGCAAAAACATACAACAATATGTATGTTTATATATATAATATGAGGAAATAAATTGGAAATGAAGCCAAACGAGGCTATTAAAAAAATCGCCATAATGTATCAATTAAAAGATTATTATTATTAATTTATATTAATTTATTATTAATAATAAATTGCCATTTGAATATAACATGTAAAGGAAATTAAATTGACAAAATTACAATTATGAGAAAAATAATAATAAGAATACAAATTATTATTATTATTATTATATTCTCATAATTGTAATTTTGTTATTTTAATTTCCTTTACATTTTATATTCAAATTACAATTCAACTTCCGATTCAATTCCAACTCATGAATTGCATATTTTAAAATTTGCTCAACCCTGGTAATAAATTTTGTAATTTTATAGCATATTATTATTATTTGAATGCCAAATACAACGTTGAACATGGATGTAGTCCATGGTTTAGCCTCTATTTAGTGCAAATTTTATGGTCAAATAAATTAAATCATTTCATGGTTCATGGAAAAATTTATTTCTGACCAACTACAGTGTCTTAATGTAACATAAAACCTCAAAGAAATTAGCCAAAACCCCCAAAAATCCAAGACGAGCAATTTTTGCGCAAGCCATTATCACAGACATCCAATTTCAACAGCAGAGATAAGTGAATTGATTCAAGAATTTCTATTTCAAAAAGAAGAACAAAAGGAGCTACAGACAAGTTTTAATAGAACACCAAACTCTTACAATTGCTTGAGATATAAATCTCTAATTTCTCAAAGTCAAACTGGGCGGAAGGAAAACTGGCTCAGTTCATAATGCACCAAAAATATACCAAAGAGTTACTATAGCTTGAAACTAGCCCACATAAAACATTAATAATGTGTTTTTATGCTGCTAAGCAGTAGATCCAATAGAAGATTTAAACCATGTTTACTTCCAAACCGCTGCCACATATATTAAGGACTCATCTAAAGCAGAATGATAACTCCATCTGAGGAGATGACAGAACAAATCATAAAGAGGAACGCAACAGCCAACTACTGTGACTTCCTTTGCTTTACGTCTAAATATAGATCCTATGTAGTTACACGGCATACTTGCAGTAATTGGTTGGAAGACATTGCCAGTGAAATGATTGTGGAGTTCAACGAGTTTACTTTTTATGAATCTGCAAAATACTTGCCAAACAAGATGTAATTGGTAACAAAAGTTTCAGCTCAGTATTGACCTGAAATTAATTAAAAATAAAGTAAAGTAAAATTAAATTAAATTAAATTAAATTAAATTAAATTAAATAGATGGTTGCAGTGGTCACTCAGTAGGGATTAGCTAGTGTGGGACCAAACTTAAACATATTTTTCAAATAAATGTAAAAATAATTATAATTAAAAAAAATAAAAAAATAAAAACCTTGGGTATCAGGGTCTAAAAGTTGACCTTTGTGTCTCTAATGCTAAAGTAGTAATGAAACAAAGTGTACCTTATTCGTGGAAAGCGCAGGCTGTAACTTCAGAGTCATAAACAAAGCTAGTTACGATGATTTGAGAGAACACTGCAATGCTGAAATATTAATCACACATTTGGGATGCATAAATTACATTAAAACAGGACACAGTCCAGAGGAAAACCTCAAGTCCTCTACTTTAAAAGCTATTATTTTTTTTTCTTTTTAAATAGCGAAATCAACCACAAATAAACTTTTAGGTCTTAATCACACTCAATGGGTTTTTACCCACTTTTTTTTGTGGGTTTTTACCCACAAAATGGGTTTTTACCCACGTTGCGTGTGTTAAGTGTTTCATTTCAGTCCTTCTCTGAATCGTCATGTTTTCCTTTTCAAAGGTCTGAATGTGCCGCTTATTGGCAAGAGGAATGGAAATATAAATTGTTTCTAAATCTGTACACATAAAACACAATTTACTCACAAAACATACTTCATCAGACATTAAACTACAGATGTTTTCCACAGAAAACAACTCTTATGAAAATTCAATATCTACATTTTACACAATTATGTTTCATAAAAAATAATTAGACATATCAAAAACTGCTGGGCTCAAGACGACCAAAATACACAAATCTGACCAAATTACCATTGTTGTACCTAATAAAATCAAAAAATAGAATTTATAGAATAGAATAGAATGTATTTATATATTAACATCTGCATGCTTACACATTTTTCCAAATAAACTGATATTGAAATTAGCATTATCACCAATCTAAAGCTAATTTGCTCATATATTATTTCTTTCCTATGTGCATGTGAGCACTGAACAGCCCAACCAATTTTCTGCCTACCGACTGCCTTGTGCCATTAATAAAAAGCCCCGGCACCAGCAGCCAATCAGGCGAGCCAACATATTAGCGTTCCATGCAGGGCATGTGTAAGAGTGGATGACAACACTCCCACACACCAAATCACATACCACACACACACACACACACATTGACCATTGCTATGGCAACCCCAAAGGTGGAGGAATGCATTTGTGCTTTGCAGGTTTCCTGATGCAGTTCATTCAATTGGAAAAAAGGAGAGCAAAATAGCAGACTTGACCTGAGCATGTGTCAGCTGTGTGCCATTCAATTCCTCAAAGTGAACTGAGGTGACAGGCTGGATATAAAATCTCAACCGAGGAATAATGAATGGAAAGAAATGCATAACTACTTGTATTTTTTTAATGTTTAAATAGAGCAAAATATTTTTTTTAATTGCCAAAATATACTACCATTCAAAAGTTTGTTTAAATGTTTAAATCATTCTAATATGCTGATTTGCTGCTCAATAAATATTTATTATTATTATCAATGTTGAAAACAGTTGTGCCGCTTAAAGGGATACTCCACCCCAAAATGAATATTTAGTCATTAATCACTTACCCTCATGTCGTTCCAAACCCATAAAAGCTTTGTTCGTCTTCGGAACACAATTTAAGATATTTTGGATGAAAACCGGGAGGCTTGTGACTGTCCCATAGACTGCCAAGTAAATTACACTGTCAAGGTCCAGAAAAGTATGAAAGACATCGTCAGAATAGTCCATCTGCCATCAGTGGTTCAACCGTAACGTTATGAAGCGACGAGAATACTTTTTGTACGCGAAGAAAACAAAAATAATGACTCCATTCAACAATTCGTCTCCTCTGTGTCTCTCCGCATCACCGTAGCACCAGAGAATATCCGCTGAACGCAAACTGCGTACGCTATTCTGTGTCAGCCGCGACACAAGGATACGTTTTCTACTTGTATTTACACTTTGATTTGAACAAAAACAGCGCATCCATGCAGCACGGCTGACACAGAAGAACGTACGCTGCTTGCATTCAGTGGATATTCTCCAAAATGGTGCTACACAAACTGTATATAGGCAATTCATATATATTTATTTATTGTTATTTTTATTTATTTACTTTTTTTTTTATTTTATTCAATAAATTAAATCAATCTGGTTAATCAATCTGGTTTAGCGGATGAAAATTTAGCCTCTGGCTAAATCCAGTACAATGCATTAAATGGAAACGTTTATGTTAAAAACTGAAAACTGTCCCTTTCCAAATTAATAAACTAAACTAATTCAATTCAAATTCACGCCAATGAATTGAAAGCAAATGCATTTTAAATGCAACTTTACATTGTCTTTAAAGGGGTCATATGATGCGATTTCAATTTTTCCTTTCTCTTTGGAGTGTTACAAGCTCTTGGTGCATAAAGAAGATCTGTAAAGTTGCAAAGACTAAAGTCTCAAATCCAAAGAGATATTCTGTATAAAAGTTAAGAG
>NW_015539871.1:299350-300968 GCF_001515605.1 Sinocyclocheilus anshuiensis
ATGTAGCTGAAGAAACACCCATGTGTTTGTGTGTGAAGGACAAAGACTCCACAGACATGAGACAGAAAAAAGATCATCTCAGGTCAGGGAGAAACTTTATGCCTGGATACCCTGAAGCTGACTGCTTTAAGCTCAATAAAAACATCAGACAGAGAGAGAGAGAGAGGGAATGGGGAAAAAAAACAAAGACAGCAAGAGAGTGTCTATCTGGAGAAAAGGGGGGTGAGACGGCAACTGAGTACAACAGCGAGGGAACACAAGCAAACAATGAAGATAAAAAGACTCACAAACACAGTAAAGAGCCACTGGGAGTCGCCCAGGGAGGAGAAGCAGGGAGCTGGCGGTCAAGGCCGAAATACAGTGGCATATTAACCGCAGCATTCTTGATTGAAGGAAACAGTATGATGTTAGACTGAACAAACAGGAGTACATTACCACGACCCAACTCTTTTTCCGTTCACAAATCACACTCATCTCTTGATGGCTCTAGAGCCGAAGGAAATGGAGTTGATCTCCATCGAGCTAGATGTCATTCGAAACACACGGAGTAGAAGGTATTTAAGCATCAAAAGTGGCGAGGGAAATCGGCATTTGAAAATCACCGTGCTGCTAAATCCAGCTCAAACTGCTCTCTTCCAGTCAGCGGAAAAGGTGTTTTGATGGCGCTGGGAAGAGAAGTCGTTTTGGCACACATGCACGGTTGTTGTTCACAAGTATGTTCCGAAGTTAAAGGAAACATATTTTACACTCTTCAAGAATTAACTTTCAATCAAGATTTCTTAAAAAATAAATCATGATTTAGTTTTACATGGCCATCACCTAATTCTAGCTATTGTACCTTTAAGTCTCCTGTATATATAAATGACCCCTATAAGGATTCATTGACTTCTGCATAACAGCATATAGGGCTGGGTTTTGACACAAATTTCACGATTCGATTCAATTCTCATTCACAAGCTTTCGATTCGATTCGATTCCCAATTCGGTTCGATTCGATATCGATTCATTTGGATACATGTCATGTACAGTACATGCCAAATTTTCAAAGAAACAAAATCTCTCTCAACTAATGCTGTAAAGTATACATGAGAGTCAGTTGGTAATACATTACTATAATAGTGAAGGTTAAAATTGACTGATTTGTTAAAATTACACTTAATTAAGTTTTTAAAATAATAAAGTTACAATTACATAATAATATTTCTACTTCAATTCGTTTTTTTTAAATAGGCTGTAAGCATTTAAATGGTGGCTGTCATAAAAACTTGATGAATTTATTCAAACATTAAACACTGAAGAACAGTAAAATTTAGAATGAATATGTTATATGGTGCATATATTTAGCAAATTGCCCATCTTTTCTGCCTAATGAGTTTATGGTCACCGAATATGTTTTTTCTGAGGTAAATGTGACGTTACGTGAGATTGTTTACAAGACTTTATATTGACGTCTTTGCGCGGCTGAAACACTGATTGAGCGATTACATGAGACAGGATACGGATTGTAAAGTTGTACTCTTTCTTTTAACTTACCTTCGGATGTTTAGTCATGTTTATTTTGTGCTGAAGCTGGTATTAATGTGGAGGAGATGATTAGTTCACGTGCGCCTCGCGCTGC
>NW_015539871.1:301047-303679 GCF_001515605.1 Sinocyclocheilus anshuiensis
GCTGCCGCGTCTGTTGAACTGAGGCGCTACAGCGATCTGTCACTCCACATTAAACAGCACCAAAACGGCATTTATTATTTAAACACTGCAATACAATGAACAGAATTTGAAATCTGAGACTTTGTTTCATATTAAAAGTACCAAAGCACATTGCTTATTGCGATTTATTGGATGGGAGGTGCCCTTCAATGTTCAGTCCATTATCTGAAAACAGGCTAGACTAATCGATTATTGGGATTTAAGAATCGATATTGTTCCGTAAAAACGAGAATCGATTAATATCGAGATATCGATATTTTTTACCCAGCCCTAACAGCATAGTTCAGAACACACTGTCGTTCATCAGAGTGGGCCAAATAATGACATAAAAAATTATGATAATGACATAAAAAGTCTCAATTAGGACCAAAAATTCATGAGATAAAAAGTAGAAAATATGCGGGGAAAAAGTCATAATTATGACATAAAAATTCTAAATTAGGACCAAAAATTCATGAGATAAAAAGTAGAAAATATGCGGGAAAAAAGTCACAATTATGACATAAAAAGTAAACATCTTCGATTAAAGGGCATATTAATAATAATGACAAAAGTTGTACTTGTGCCATAAAAGTAGATATTATGAGATAAAAATTAATTAAAACATGTAAAAAGTAGAAACTGACAAAAAGTCACAATTATAATACAAAAAGTAAACATTTTACTTTTACAGCATTTTACAACATAATTCATAATCATAATTATGACACAAAAATAAATGTAAAAAGTAGAAACTGACAAAAAGTCACAATTATCATACAAAAAGTAAACATTTTACTTTTACAGCATTTTACAACATAATTCATAATCATAATTATGACACAAAAATGTGAAATTGAAAAAATATCACAATTATGAGATAAAAAAAATTAAAAAGTCAAAGATGTGAGATAAAAATCCATAATTATCACATAAAATCCAAATGTACCAAAACTATACTATATGATCATACTAATACTTATGAGATTAAAAGTCATTATGGCAAAATCAAAATTATGACACAAAGTAAACATTTTAGAATAAAACGTCCATTATTAGTTGAACTTAAGACAAAAAGCAGATATGAGATTAAAAAGTCAAAATTATAATATAATTAAGGCATAAAAAAATCACAGTACAAATTTATACAGTTTCTCTTCGATTCTGCTTTGATTTTCACACCGGCACCACCTACGTAATGATAACAATGTGAATTGCCAGTCTGCACTTCGAGAGGTCAGACGGGGTCAAAGTTGAAATACTCTGATCTTTGAGCATGGTGTTACCACCACACTTGACCTGCGTACAACATAGTCAGCATTAACACTAACTTGAAGCTTCGCTCAGTAGAGTTCAATGCACTGGGGAATATGGACAGAAGTCAGATCTTCTTTTAATTTAAAAAGACCAAGTAAATCCTGCTCCCATGACTCATGACTCATTTAAAGTAAGCAAAGAATCCAAACTGACTCTGTTTAAGCAAATACTGATTTATCAATTTACTACGTTTGATCCTAGGATTTATTAATTTCTGTACATTAATCCCGTCTCTCCCTGTACTTTCCTGTCACATCTCCACTATCCTGTCAAATAAGGGAATGCATACATTTGGCGCCAGTAAGAATATTTTTTACAGTAGGGATGCATTAAACTGATCAAAAGTGACCATGAAGATTAAAGTCTACAATATTCTTGTTTTACTGTATTTTTCATCAAATATATGCAGCCTTGGTGAGCATTAGGGTTGGGTATCGTTTGAATTTTATCGATTCCGATTCCAATTCTTATCGATTCCTAGTTTCAATTCCAATAAGATAAAAAATCCAATATAAAAAAATGAAGTCAAACATTTAGATGTCAAACATTTATTCTGTGTTTTTACAAAGCATTCTGTTCCAGCTGAATAACACGAGCAAAAATCAGCAGCCTACAGAACACTGCAAGAGGAATTTTGCCTATGCTTTAAAAAAAATACCACAACAAAAACAACTAGATTAATATAAATTCCAAATATTAAAGTGTTAAAGACAAGTAAACAGTCAGTAATAAGATAGGAACAAACAAATCAATTAGCAATATCATAAATAAATACAACTGAACAAAATTTCAGGTACAGAAACTGTAATTAAAAGTTTAAAAATACTGCATAGTTTTCTTTTCATAAATAAAATATAGATTAATCAATTAAAGTTATTAAATATATTCAGTCAAGATCAGTGAATGATTTTCTTTTGTTCTTTGATTAACATTAATGACAGGCAGCGCGTTTATTAGGCTGCTGTCTCTTTAACAACGAACGCACGCAGATCTAAAAATACTGTACATGTGTGTTTTCTTTCTCATCTGTTTACGTTCACATAAGACAAAAACGGCTGTGTTTATGATGATATACTGACGTAGTTTTCTGCATATTGGTCGACAAATATGAAAGAAGTCAGTTTCGGCCCGGAACAACCTTTTCTACAGTGGAAATACACGGAACGGTTCGAGAACGGACACAAACTGGGAACCTGTACCGTGACCTCTGTTCTCTGTGCTCGCGCTTGCGCTTCGTGTGCGCTGCACGCAAACAGGGCGCAAGTTCTTTCCGTTCCTGCACTTAAATCGTTTTTAA
>NW_015539871.1:304650-308669 GCF_001515605.1 Sinocyclocheilus anshuiensis
CCTAGTGAGCATTAAAAAATACTACCAAATCCAAATATATATATATTAGTGCTGTCAAACGATTAATCGCAATTAATCGCATCCAAAATAAATGTTTTTGTTTGCATAATATATGTGTGTATACTGTGTATATCTCCAACCACCTGTCTTTTCGCGCGGGTTTGCCCAGGCCATCTGCTTCTAATGATTAAAAGTGCAACTGTCTCTCCACCCATTAAAGTTCAGATAATTCGCTTTGACATCAGTGTGCCATAGAGTCGACTGTCCAGTGTCTCGACATGAAAGAGTGAGGGTGAGGTCAAAGGGTGAGAACAAAGGCCCTAAAATCGTTCTAGGCCGGGCGGCAGGATGGTATATATATCATGTGACGGTAGACATGTGTCAACTGGTGGACATATCTATATATAGTGGGCATGAATGATTTGTTGTTTGATGTGCCAAGACCATGAAAAATGTATTTATTTTTTAAGGCTGTTGTTATATTTATATTAAACTAATATATTATAAATGTAATATCCCATGCACACACAAACACAATGTATAAATTTTTAATACTATACATTTTTAATACCGTATAGTATGGTTTATTACTGTTATAAATTTCAGATACACATTTATATATTAAAGTAACATAACATACTATACAGTATTAAAAATGTATAATGTATACATATTTAAAATTAAAAAAGTAGAAACTGACAAAAAGTCACAATTATCATACAAAAATTAAACATTTGAATTCTACAGCATTCTACAACATAATTCATAGTCATAATTATGACAAAAAATTGAAATTGAAAATAAAAGATCCATAATTTAATTACATAAAATCCAAATTTACCAAAACTTTACTATATAATCATACTAATACTTATGAGATTAAAAGTCATTATGACAAAGTCATTATATATATAATGAATATAAATATATATAAGTATAAATATAAGAACTACAAAAATCTCTCTCTGGACATCAACAGGGACAGGATCTAAGCCAGCAACTTTACCGTAGGATATCAATTCTCATAGTCCAGCAACAAAGGAAAAACAGCAGCACAAACTTGCGCTCACACACACACAGCGCGAGCTCGGTGCCGTATCGATCAACTGCTACATCACTGTTTGGCCAAGGCCCATTAAGTTTGTAGAACCCAAGGGCTATAGCAAACTTACTCAAACATACACACACAGATCTATTATTCAGGATCTTAGAGCTCTCATCCTACACAAAAGCCTGAAGGAATGTACACAGGACTCCTTCTGGAATCTCTCTTATCATTTGGAACCAAACTTAAAAGAATCCTAATGGGAAATGAATGAGATCCCACAGGATGAACTGTAACTAGAAAAAAACACTAGTATTTTTATACCCATTGAATGTTGTGTATAAATTCTCACTAGTACTTTTTTTTCCCAAATATAAACCATTTTTCTTTGCATTCTTAACTAAAAAATAATGATATATTTACCATTCTAGTGATTTAACATTAATCATACTTTAGTTTTAGTCATACCGCCCACCTCTACTCCAGGCTGTCACCTACTGGAGAAGGTGAGAAGAAAGACAAAATGTGAGAACAAAAGGGCTGAAAACACCGGACAGACGAATCACGTATGTAAGTGCAAGATTTTGTGAGTGGGTGGAATGTTTAAAAAGACACAGATGGAAACGAAGATCCACTTGACTGAATTATCTGCAACACCATCTAATTTAATTTTACAGTTCCACCCGATCCGATGAATAATGGAAAACGTCTGATCCGAGGTCAGTCCTAAAGGGGCCGTGTGCTTTTGTTCCTGTCTGAGCAGCTCATGTCCTCAGATGTCATGTGAGGAGTCTGACGCGGCTGAGAGTGCCATCTAGCGTCTGCTCTCAGATCTGCGACGGGCATTGTTCGTTCCTCAGCTCTGACACAACGTCACCTTACTTAAGGCGAAAGCTGAAAAACATTTATTTCAGTTGAGTCCAGACACAAAGGACATCAACAGGGACAGGATCTAAGCCAGCAACTTTACCGTAGGATATCAATTCTCATAGTCCAGCAACAAAGGAAAAACAGCAGCACAAACTTGCGCTCACACACACACAGCGCGAGCTCGGTGCCGTATCGATCAACTGCTACATCACTGTTTGGCCAAGGCCCATTAAGTTTGTAGAACCCAAGGGCTATAGCAAACTTACTCAAACATACACACACAGATCTATTATTCAGGATCTTAGAGCTCTCATCCTACACAAAAATCCTGAAGGAATGTACACAGGACTCCTTCTGGAATCTCTCTTATCATTTGGAACCAAACTTAAAAGAATCCTAATGGGAAATGAATGAGATCCCACAGGATGAACTGTAACTAGAAAAAAACACTAGTATTTTTATACCCATTGAATGTTGTTGTTTTTTTTTTTATCAGAACTCTACTTATAATACCGGTCAAAAGTTTGGAAATAATTACAATTTTTTTTTACGTTTTTGAAAGAAGTCTCTTCTGCTCCCCAAGGCTGTGTTTATTTAATCGAAAAAGATTAATACATTTAATAGAAAAACATTGCCAGGATCCAAAATGAACACCCACCAAGGGCAAATGCAAATAAATAAAACATTTTAGGAATTGCAACATAGTTGCACATGGTTTGAGTCGGAATGACAGTCTAATCTTCACTGACGTAAATTATGTGAGCGACTCAAATCAAAGTCCTATAAACCATCTACAAAAGAAAACATCTGTCTGGACTCTTTCCTCAGTGGAAGCTTTACCAACAGACGTTTATCTATCATGCCTAAAGGCAGTTTTCTCCAGAACACTATGTGGAATGTTCCTCACATTAAGCCACCAAAACAAAAAAATGAAAAACAAAATCATAATGTGTCTTCATATTTATGCGACAAGAGAGGCTCATTTTGTATGTGATGCTGTACGACAAAACAACCTTCAAGAGCATGTGCCACACATATCCAGGATAAAATGCTTAATAATTCTATTGTCATGGGGGGGAAAATGCTTTTCTAAGAAAAATTATGTAAACGAGAAAGAATACAGATCCTGTGCACTCATTTTCGAGCTTAAACGACAGACTAAGTTTGCATAGTATCAGAAATTTGAATTCGTCAGGCTTAGTATTAATAAAAATATCTTTTTATGTCTTGTAATAAATATTTATGGCTGGTACATTTTCACATGCCATTAGCTGGTATAGCAAAAAGTTAAAGACCTTTTGAACAACTTTATAATAGTTATGTAAATAGTGTTTTACAAGATATAGTTTTTCATAAGTGCTATGCTAGAAATATACAGTATATTAAAAATAATAACAAAACATCTTTAAATGAATTATATTTTATAAAATGTGAAATAAATTAAATCAACAATTTCTTTTCTCCGAAACATATGTCCAACAATTGTTAGTACCAAAAAACCAACTAAATTTTCTTACCATTCATATTGTACGTTTTTAAGTTCATTGAAGAGATAAGTGGTTCACCATGATGTCCTGTTTCTGTAGGGCAGGGATTGCAAACTTTTTTGTCAGCTGAACACCTTTAACCTAAAATATTTAATCAAAGTTGCCTCTGAGATTTTAAGATATTAATACAATAATGAACATCACATTCACGTTAATGGTGAAACGGCATGCACGGTAACAAATAAAATACTTATTTAATATATTTTTAGTAAGTCTTTTTAGTATTTTTTATTTTTCATTATTTTGTAATAAATTTTATGTTTTTATTATTTAACGAACCCTCTGCAGTTGCCTTATAAACCCCAGTTTGAGAAAATTGGAGAATTGTACATATTGCATAAAAAAATAAATAATAATGATAATAATAATAATAAAAGAGTGTTATTTAAGTATCACTGAGACACTATTATAGTTTTTATTAATATTTTAAATTACTTTTGTTTTCATTTTAAATGTAGTTTTAGTAATTTTGTTGTGTTTTTGTAATTTTTAGTAGTTTATATATATATCTATATCAATTGAGTTTTTTTTTATTTTTTTTTTACATATTTCAGTTT
>NW_015539871.1:309082-310909 GCF_001515605.1 Sinocyclocheilus anshuiensis
AGAACTACAAAAATCTCTCTCTCTCCATATATATATATATATATATAAAGAATAATTATATCATCCAAAAATTCTCACTAGTACTTTTTTTTCCCAAATATAAACCATTTTTCTTTGCATTCTTAACTAAAAAATAATGATATATTTACCATTCTAGTGATTTAACATTAATCATACTTTAGTTTTAGTCATACCGCCCACCTCTACTCCAGGCTGTCACCTACTGGAGAAGGTGAGAAGAAAGACAAAATGTGAGAACAAAAGGGCTGAAAACACCGGACAGACGAATCACGTATGTAAGTGCAAGATTTTGTGAGTGGGTGGAATGTTTAAAAAGACACAGATGGAAACGAAGATCCACTTGACTGAATTATCTGCAACACCATCTAATTTAATTTTACAGTTCCACCCGATCCGATGAATAATGGAAAACGTCTGATCCGAGGTCAGTCCTAAAGGGGCCGTGTGCTTTTGTTCCTGTCTGAGCAGCTCATGTCCTCAGATGTCATGTGAGGAGTCTGACGCGGCTGAGAGTGCCATCTAGCGTCTGCTCTCAGATCTGCGACGGGCATTGTTCGTTCCTCAGCTCTGACACAACGTCACCTTACTTAAGGTGAAAGCTGAAAAACATTTATTTCAGTTGAGTCCAGACACAAAGGACATCAACAGGGACAGGATCTAAGCCAGCAACTTTACCGTAGGATATCAATTCTCATAGTCCAGCAACAAAGGAAAAACAGCAGCACAAACTTGCGCTCACACACACACACACACACAGCGCGAGCTCGGTGCCGTATCGATCAACTGCTACATCACTGTTTGGCCAAGGCCCATTAAGTTTGTAGAACCCAAGGGCTATAGCAAACTTACTCAAACATACACACACAGATCTATTATTCAGGATCTTAGAGCTCTCATCCTACACAAAAGCCTGAAGGAATGTACACAGGACTCCTTCTGGAATCTCTCTTATCATTTGGAACCAAACTTAAAAGAATCCTAATGGGAAATGAATGAGATCCCACAGGATGAACTGTAACTAGAAAAAAACACTAGTATTTTTATACCCATTGAATGTTGTGTATTTTTTTTTTTTATCAGAACTCTACTTATAATACCGGTCAAAAGTTTGGAAATAATTACAATTTTTTTTTACGTTTTTGAAAGAAGTCTCTTCTGCTCCCCAAGGCTGTGTTTATTTAATCGAAAAAGATTAATACATTTAATAGAAAAACATTGTTAAAATGTTTTTTCCCCAATTTGTTTATTTGAATATATTTGAACAAAAATATTAACCACCAAAAATGGTTTTCAACATGGATGATAATAAGAACCATTATTAATAATTGGGCACCAATAATAATTGATAATAATTAAGCAGCAAATCAGCATATTAGAATTAGAATTTCTGAAGGATCATGTGATTTTTTACTTTTAACTTTTAATATTATTCAAAACTTTTGACTGGTAGTACACATAGTACTGGAATAAGCTTTTGCTACTGAATACTGAATAGAAATCACTCAGGATCAATTAGATCAACTTTTAAACACTGAAAGATTTCCTTTAAACGTCCTACTACTCTGCAAAACTCGATACACCAACACTGGAGCTGAGAAAATGGCTTTAAGGTTTTATGACTGATTTACTGGATATTAATTTCACACTCTGTTAATACAAATCCATCCATCACAGGACAGATCACAGTCTCAGACATTTGATTTGATCAATGTGTGTAGTTACTGCACTTTGCCTTTGCCGGGCGGTACAGCCAGGATCCAAAATGAACACCCACCAAGGGCAAATGCAAGTAAATAAAACATTTAG
>NW_015539871.1:311370-316166 GCF_001515605.1 Sinocyclocheilus anshuiensis
GGAGTAATGATGCTGAAAATTCAGCTTTGCATCACAGGAATAAATTACATTTCAAAATATATTAAAAAAGAAAACTTATTTTAAACTATAATAATATTTCACAATATTTGTGTTTTTACTGTATTTTTTAATCAAATAAATGCAGCCTTGGTGAGCATTACATACTTAAAAAAAAAAAAATGTTTTTCTTATCGACCCAAAACATTTGAACGGCAATGTACTTTACTCGAGTATTTTTTACTTTTAATAATCTTACTTATTCAAAACTTTTGACTGGTAGTACACATAGTACTGGAATAAGCTTTTGCTACTGAATAGCTGAAGGAAATCACTCAGGATCAATTAGATCAACTTTTAAACACTGAAAGATTTCCTTTAAACGTCCTACTACTCTGCAAAACTCGATACACCAACACTGGAGCTGAGAAAATGGCTTTAAGGTTTTATGACTGATTTACTGGATATTAATTTCACACTCTGTTAATACAAATCCATCCATCACAGGACAGATCACAGTCTCAGACATTTGATTTGATCAATGTGTGTAGTTACTGCACTTTGCCTTTGCCGGGCGGTACAGCCAGGATCCAAAATGAACACCCACCAAGGGCAAATGCAAGTAAATAAAACATTTTAGGAATTGCAACATAGTTGCACATGGTTTGAGTCGGAATGACAGTCTAATCTTCACTGACGTAAATTATGTGAGCGACTCAAATCAAAGTCCTATAAACCATCTACAAAAGAAAACATCTGTCTGGACTCTTTCCTCAGTGGAAGCTTTACCAACAGACGTTTATCTATCATGCCTAAAGGCAGTTTTCTCCAGAACACTATGTGGAATGTTCCTCACATTAAGCCACCAAAACAAAAAAATGAAAAACAAAATCATAATGTGTCTTCATATTTATGCGACAAGAGAGGCTCATTTTGTATGTGATGCTGTACGACAAAACAACCTTCAAGAGCATGTGCCACACATATCCAGGATAAAATGCTTAATAATTCTATTGTCATGGGGGGGAAAATGCTTTTCTAAGAAAAATTATGTAAACGAGAAAGAATACAGATCCTGTGCACTCATTTTCGAGCTTTTTGAACGGCAATGTACTTTACTCGAGTATTTTTTACTTTTAATAATCTTACTTATTCAAAACTTTTGACTGGTAGTACACATAGTACTGGAATAAGCTTTTGCTACTGAATAGCTGAAGGAAATCACTCAGGATCAATTAGATCAACTTTTAAACACTGAAAGATTTCCTTTAAACGTCCTACTACTCTGCAAAACTCGATACACCAACACTGGAGCTGAGAAAATGGCTTTAAGGTTTTATGACTGATTTACTGGATATTAATTTCACACTCTGTTAATACAAATCCATCCATCACAGGACAGATCACAGTCTCAGACATTTGATTTGATCAATGTGTGTAGTTACTGCACTTTGCCTTTGCCGGGCGGTACAGCCAGGATCCAAAATGAACACCCACCAAGGGCAAATGCAAGTAAATAAAACATTTTAGGAATTGCAACATAGTTGCACATGGTTTGAGTCGGAATGACAGTCTAATCTTCACTGACGTAAATTATGTGAGCGACTCAAATCAAAGTCCTATAAACCATCTACAAAAGAAAACATCTGTCTGGACTCTTTCCTCAGTGGAAGCTTTATCATCAGACATTTATCTATCATGCCTAAAGGCTGTTTTCTCCAGAACACTATGTGGAATGTTCCTCACATTAAGCCACCAAAACAAAAAAATGAAAAACAAAATCATAATGTGTCTTCATATTTATGCGACAAGAGAGGCTCATTTTGTATGTGATGCTGTACGACAAAACAACCTTCAAGAGCATGTGCCACACATATCCAGGATAAAATGCTTAATAATTCTATTGTCATGGGGGGGGAAATGCTTTTCTAAGAAAAATTATGTAAACGAGAAAGAATACAGATCCTGTGCACTCATTTTTGAGCTTAAACGACAGACTAAGTTTGCATAGTATCAGAAATTTGAATTCGTCAGGCTTAGTATTAATAAAAATATCTTTTTATGTCTTGTAATAAATATTTATGGCTGGTACATTTTCACATGCCATTAGCTGGTATAGCAAAAAGTTAAAGACCTTTTGAACAACTTTATAATAGTTATGTAAATAGTGTTTTACAAGATATAGTTTTTCATAAGTGCTATGCTAGAAATATACAGTATATTCAAAATAATAACAAAACATCTTTAAATGAATTATATTTTATAAAATGTGAAATAAATTAAATCAACAATTTCTTTTCTCCGAAACATATGTCCAACAATTGTTAGTACCAAAAAAACAACTAAACTTTCTTACCATTCATATTGTACGTTTTTAAGTTAATTGAAGAGATAAGTGGTTCACCATGATGTCCTGTTTCTGTAGGGCAGGGATTGCAAACTTTTTTGTCAGCTGAACACCTTTAACCTAAAATATTTAATCAAAGTTGCCTCTGAGATTTTAAGATATTAATACAATAATGAACAACACATTCACGTTAATGGTGAAACGGCATGCACGGTAACAAATAAAATACTTATTTAATATATTTTTAGTAAGTCTTTTTAGTATTTTTTATTTTAAATGATTTTGTAATAAATTTTACGTTTTTATTATTTAACGAACCCTCTGCAGTTGCCTTATAAACCCCAGTTTGAGAAAGTTGGAGAATTGTATATATTGCATAAAAAAATAAATAATAATTATAATAATAATGATAAAAGAGTGTTATTTAAGTATCACTGAGACACTATTATAGTTTTTATTAATATTTTGAATTACTTTTGTTTTCATTTTAAATGTAGTTTTAGTAATTTTGTTGTGTTTTTGTAATTTTTAGTAGTTTATATATATATTTATATCAATTGAGTTTTTTTTTTTTTACATATTTCAGTTTTAGTTTTTAATTCAAATTAGAAATTTTGCCTTGACAACTAACTGAAATGAAGCTTTTTTAAATATTTTATGTCAGTTAACATTTATTAAATATCAAGTAATGAAAATGTTTTTTTTACGGTTTGGTCATACCATCTTGGTGAAATACTGCCTTCAAAGAAGAAGAAGAACATAACAATAGGCTCCCATTATAAATTGTAAAATATTATTTTTCAAAGTTGTGAAAGATTACTGTTTTACAATAAAATACATTTTTCATCTTTCTAAGTAAATCCTACACCATTATATATATATATTTTTTTTTTTTTTCAGCTTTAAAAAAGCCACATGGCAAATGTTGAAGCCAAACACAGTTCATAGAGCAGTGAGTGGACAGGTGCTGCAGACCTAGAAAGCTTCCAGTGGGCAGAAAGTGCTAGAAAAGATCTGAGGGCGCCGTTTTCATGAGAAAAAAGCACATGCGTGCAAAACGTGTGAGTTTTCAAAACGTTGTATTCACAGATGGAGTCTGGCAGCAGGAAACGCTGTGTGAATCACATCCTCTGCTTACAGGTTCTCTGCTGTAGCCTTTAACACGCACTCACCCTTTTTTAGCTCCTGCATTTCTACCCTCATGTCATTTCAAACCTGTAAGACCTTCGTTAGGGAACGAGGGTTACCATACGTAACCGAGACGTTATTTATATACATTTACATTACATTTATTTAACATTACATTTATTTAACATTTTATTTAAAATTTTTTGTTGTTTGATTAACATTAATGAGACAGACAGGTATTTAATTAGGCTGCTGTCCCTTTAAGACCGAATAAATGTAATATACTGACACATATCTGTTTTTCACTCACCCTTTTACATTCACTTAAGCTATAACCGACTGTATTTACGTGAGATATTTCACACGATGGACATTTTGACAGCTATGGGTGTATTTGACAATTAAGGCACAAGGAGAACTGATCGCAAAACTGGGATCGCGCGGCCGAGAGCGTTTCTGTTCTGTGTCATTCAGTGTGATTCTGCCTTCACTTACTGCAAGTTAATCGATAACGAATTGTGATTTGATGGTAATTTTGTTCTACGACAAGCTTAGTTACCTGTGATTAGGCTGTTCTCGCGTGACAGAACACTTCTACGACTCGCTCTGATCACCCAGTTGTAAAGAAATTTTGAAATACGGGACAAAACATGATTATTTTCAAAATAAGTCGGGACACTAAAAATAGAGCTGAAATACGGCACTGTCCCGGGAAAAACGGGATGTATGGTCACCCTATTCATAGGGCTGATATCTCTAATCTAATATCTCTCTCATCTACTGTATTTGTCACCTTTCTTCACTCTTAAATATAAAGGTGCTTCACGATGCCATAGAAGAACCTTTTTGTCTAAATGGTTCCATAAAGAACCTTTAACATCTGAAGAACCTTTCTGTTTCACAAAAGGCTCTTTGTGGCGAAAGAAGGTTCTTCAGATTATAAAAAGGTAAGAAAGAGACGGTTCTTTAAAGAACCATTGACTGAATGGCTCTTTGTGGAACCAAAAATGGTTCTACTATGGCATCGCTGTGAAGAACCTTTTGAAGCACCTTTATTTTTAAGTGTTCCCCAGTTTTTCAGAGACATTTATAGATGCAAGAAAGTATGGACCAATTAGAGTTCATTATGTGAATGCAAGACACCAATCACAAATGCAGTGTTTACTAGGGCTGGGTTTTGACACAAATTTCACAATTCGATTCGATTCTCATTCACAAGCTTTCGATTCGATTTGATTACCAATTCAATTCGATTCGATTCAATATAGATTATTTTGGATATATATCAGGTACAGTACTTGCCAAATTTTCTCAAGGAAAAAAA
>NW_015539871.1:316457-316937 GCF_001515605.1 Sinocyclocheilus anshuiensis
GATGATGGATTTATTCAAACATAAATTAAACATTAGAACAGTAAAAATTATAATGAATATGTTATGTGGTGCATATACTTATAATACCCCTCTCTACACTTTATTTTTCTATGCGACTAATGAGTTTATGGTCACCGAATATGTTTGTTTCTGAGGTAAATGTGACATTATGTGACATTGTTTACAAGCTATTGTCTTTCCGCGTTTGAAACACTGATTGCACGATTACATGAGACAGGAGACGGATTTCGGTAAGTTTTAACATACCTTCGGATTATCATTTCATTTTCATATTTCATGCTGTAACTGCTATTAAAGCGGAGGAGACGATCAGTTCACAGCGATCTGTCACTCCACATTAAACGGCATTTAATATTTGAATATTGTAATAAAATGGACAGAATTTGAAATCTGAGACTTTGCTTCATATCAAAAGTACCAAAGCACAATGCTTATTGCGATATATTGGATGGGAGGTGC
>NW_015539871.1:317189-321071 GCF_001515605.1 Sinocyclocheilus anshuiensis
CGCGCTGCCGCTTTTATTGAACTGAAGGAAGGCGTGCCGCACTACAGCGATCTGTCACTCCACATTAAACAGCGCCAAAACGGCATTTATTGTTTGAATACTGCAATACAATGAACAGAATTTGAAACCTGAGACTTTGTTTCATATTAAAAGTACCACGGCACAATGCCTATTGCGATTTATTGGATGGGAGGTTCGCTTCAATGTTCCGTCCATTATCTGAAAACAGGCTAGACTAATCGATTCTTGGGATTTAAGAATCGATATCGTTCTGTAAAAAAGAGAATCGATTAATATCGAGATATCGATATTTTTTACCCAGCCCTAGTGTTTACACGTCAATGATGTCGAAACAACGCTGTAAATTGTAATATTACATTTCTTAAAAAGTTACAATTTTATAAATGCCAAAATAGGCTAAAAATTATCAACAAAACTAATAACTACCCAAGAAATTAATACTTTTATTCAGCAAGGATACGTTAAATTAATCAAAAGTGACAGTAAAGACTTTTAGATTGGATTTTAGATTTAGATCAACACAGTTTCCACAAAATTATTAAGTAGCATAACTGTTTTCAAAAATGTTTATTGAGCAGTAAATCAGCATATTAGAATGATTTCTGAAGGATCAAGTGACTCTGAAGACTGGAGGAATGATGCTGCTGAAAATTATATTTATTCCATACATTTTTTTTTTTTTTAATAAATTACTTAAAAAAAAAAATAATCTTACTGACCCCAAACTTTGAAATGCTAGTGTTTGTGTAGTAAAGGATACAGAGCATGGCTTGAGACACAGGAAGCCACTGGCTGCAGATGGCACTGAGGAGCACTTTGGGGTCTGAGTGTCTCAGGTCACGAGACATGACCTTTAACCCCAGAGAGGTCACCATCTTCTCCACCTTTTCTTTGTCCCTGGAAAAGTGTAAATGAAATGTAAAAGAAACTGGAAATGCACATTTAAAGTGAGTTTTTCCATTTTGAATTAAAAAATAAAGTGCGTTGATGAATTATGCAGTTAGACCGAAATTATGCATTCAGAAGTAATCAGTGGAAATGTTTATTTCAAGTTTTATTTCATGACTAAACATTGTACACCAAGTTTTAGTAATTTTGTTGTGTGCTTTTGTTATTTATATTTTAGTTTTAGTTTTTTATTTCTATTTTGCTTTAATTTATTCGTATTTCTGTTATAATTAAAAAAAAAATTGTAGTACATTTTTCATATTTTTGCATTTTGTTAGTAATTTTGCACATAAACTTACACTTATTTCTGTTACTTGCCAAGAAAATAATTGTAGTTTAAGTTGTAGTAATTTTGTTAATTGTTACATTTCAATTTAGCTTTAGTACTTCAACTTATTTTATTTTAGTTCGTTTTTATTTTTTAAGTTAATTTTTTGTAACCTTTTTTTATTTCAGCTTTTATTTTTATTTTAATTAATGAAAACTATTTTTAATAAAGAAATTTAATAGATTTAGTTCAAAAATAGCACTGAATTCCATACTGCATACAAAAAACATTTATAAAGAAATATTAATATCATTTTGCAGCACATTCAATTTCAAAGTGAAAAGGCAAATCATGTGTTGACGTCAATTTCTCATTTGTACTGACAAACACATAGGAAGTTACCTTCTAGTGACCACAGCATCATACATACTCCAGATATTATCCAGGACAAGCTGCACAAACAGAGGCTTCTTTCCTTTAGACTGTGAAGACAAAGAAAGACAGAGAGTAAACGAGCATGCTGTATAAGGAAAAGAGAATGCATCATACACAAATACACAAATTAAGCCAGCATGTAAAGGACCCAGGGATTATAAGAACTCATTAGTTGCTTTTAAGATTTGGAGCCATAATAAAAAGCCTCTGATTTGACTGAACAGGGTCAAACTCTTCACTAACATATGAGCTCAAATGAGTTTAAAGGCTTAAGTTAGGCTCGTCCTGCAAATCAATGTTGCTAGAGGTCGCGTCACCCTGCATAACCAACTCTGTCTGAATGAGATCTGTCTGCCAGAGCAGAATAATGGCAGTGATTGATCAGTTTAGGATGAAGACTTTTTTTTTTTTTTTTGGAGTGTCGTATGGCTGGCAAGCCAAATCATCTGGTAACTGCAGACTGAGTCATAGATCTTCAAAGGATTCATTATTCAAATCCTCGTCCTGCATTACTGTAAAGAGGGTTCTTATTAACCAATGCACAAAATATCCTCATATTGTTTATGGGACAATGACAAATGAACTTCAGAATATACATTTTTGCTAAATCTTCTCACGTTGAGTTTAAAACACACATGCTTTAAATGTGGTCACTGCTCACAAATGTACTGGAAAGAGGATCAATAAGTTAAACCAAGATTTACATGTCAAACAGCCTCCTTATTTTACCCCAAACATAGTGTTATTAACTTTAGGTTTCAGGCAAGTTTGGGTTTTATGCTTTGGCTCTGCATAATGTTGTGTCAGAGCTGCTTTGCTTGAGAATCAACAGTCTTTACAGTACAAATGTGGTTATCAATGATGAACAGATGCAAAAAAAGGGCCAAATCACAATACGCAAATAAAAGCAAAAAAAAAAAAAAGATCTATCAAGGTCAATGACTGATTTAAAAACTTTTAAATTCCTAAAAAATAAAAAAATAAAAAAAGTTAATTTTAAATTGTAATAATATTTCACAATAATATATTTTTGTACTATATTTTTGATCAAATAAATGCAGCTTTAAATGCTATTTTCAAAAGCAGTAAAAAAATCTTACCAACCCCAAACTTTTGAAAAGCAGCGTGCTTTTTTTCCAGTATTTTATTCATTCATTTTAATTCGGAAATATATATTTTTTAAAAAGTCCATCATAGAAGTGTAGTCAAATCACTGTCTGTATAATTTTCATGTTTTATAATAATAAAATAAAATATGGGAGTCACATTTTTGACCCTTATAACACCATATTCAGGTCTGCTTTGTTCGGATCATTTGTTCATGGGAGGGAGGAGGATGTTCCAGACTAATGTGTGCGTGTGTTATTAAGGTGAGGTTTCAGTGAGGGAACTGACGTCCATTAGCATAACTACGGCATATTTGAATGCCCTAAATGGCACTACAAACCCAGAGCATCTAATGGAGGGTCTCTGCTGTCACATCACTCCTGTAGCTCTGTCAGCCCACTTCCTGTCAGTCTCTCAAAGGGGAACAGCAGATAGATGTGGCTGCTTCAACATTTCCAAAGACAGTCAAGCCGAGTATGTAATGTCACACACTCTATTGAAAGTTGCAGCTCTTTCAGCATTTAATGCTCCACAACACAGACCTTTTCCAAAGGATTCTGCAGGTATTATGAAGCTAAATGCAAGACTTTTTGAAACAGATTTCTGTCAGAGTCGTAGAGCGGTGGTTAGTGCATGAAAACATGTTGGACATCCAGCTGACGCAAGTTCTGGTCTGCATCATATAATAGATAGATATATAATAGATACATCAGGGATTAAACCGCCAGAATTTTAAAAGATGATATCTCCGTTTGCATTGAACTTTCAGCTTCGTAACTTTGCAGATATTGTTTATGCTCAAACAGCAACATTACACACTAACTAACGTTAAAAAAGTGAAATCGCAATGAACCACCCCTTTAAGTACCCCATGAGATTTTAAGTTAATATTTCAGAATCAGAATCAGAATGAGCTTTATTGCCAGGTATGTTTTCACATACGATGAATTTGTTTTCATGAGAGAAGATTCAAAGAGGAAGTGTGCTGGATGTGAGGGGTCCAGAGTGAATTTGCTAGCCCTTTTGCTCACTCTGGAAGAGTACAGTTCTTGAAGAGAAGGGAGGGTTGTACCAATGATTCGCTCAGCAGTCCGGACTACCCT
>NW_015539871.1:322052-328326 GCF_001515605.1 Sinocyclocheilus anshuiensis
AAATCCTTATTTGTCCGGGAGAGCAGAAGGAGTTCGTCCATTCTGTTGGGTAGAGAGCGGAGGTTCGCCAGATGGATGCTAGGCAACGGCGTTCGAAATCCGTGCTGCCTGAGCTTCACGAGGGCGCCGGCTCGCTTCCCCCGTCTGCGCGTCCTGAAGCGCTTGATCAGCGCTGCAGCTCCCCCGACTACATTGTCCAGCAAAACATCAGAATAATCGAAAACCGGTGAAATATCAGGTGGTGTGTACTTCCGAATGTCCAGCAATTCGTCTCTGGTGAAACTGATTGCAGGGATATAACTAAAGACAGGACAAACTAACAAAAACAACTGCAGAGCACGCCACAGAGGCCGCCATCTTGACAACACTTTCACATGCTCACGGTTTTCTGATGTCGATGACTTTTAGCTATACAAATAACATAATAAAAATAATTATTTTTATATATTTTATGTTACAATTATTTATTCATTTTATGATTTCATTAAGTCAAAAACCCAGTTCCTTCTATGCATCTCATATATAAAAATATACACATAAGTATAATTAATTAAAATGCATGTTGATTTTACATGAATAAATGTAAAGGAAACAAATTATGAATGCAATTTATATTAGTCTACAATGCATTTAATATATCTTAAATCATCCATCCAAGATGCAAACATTAACTAACAATGAGCAATACTTTTGTTACAGTATTTATTAATCTTTGTTACCATTAGTTAAGAATAATACAAATCTTCATTGGTAGTTCATGTTAGCTTAGATCCATTAAATACTATTAACAGATACAACTTGTGATTTTAATAATGTATTAGTAAATATTGAAATTAAAATGAAATCCTTGTAAGTTCATGATAAATAATGTTAACAAACAGATGTAAAGTGTTACGAATCTGAAGCTTAAGTTTACACATCCTCTAAAACTTTTTTAAATTGGTTTAGATGTCCATGTTTCACTTCTAACTAGGCCACTTTTTTCTGGTCTACATAAAAAGCACCCTTAGACTCTTATGTTTCTGCTTGAGAGATTGATGCGTCACATTTGCATCGGTTCAGCACAACTTAATGACGTCTAGAAATCACAAAACAAGGCCTCCTTACAGTAATGGACTGAAAGAAGTCTTTCTAGGCCATATGCTAATATACCCTCTATGAGAATTAATCTTAAAGGAAAATGAAAAGATGTACAGAGCACTTTAGTACTTGTACGCTATGTCACATTACACTTATTGTATGGAAAAGAGCAGCTCATACATTTTGTCTAACATCATATTTTGTGTTTCACTCGAGTAACAACATGAGAGTGAGTAAATGATGTCCAACTTTTTGGCTGACCTATTCTTTTAATCTAAAACTGCAAAAAGGTCCTTGAGTCTGGAGTGCTTTTATAACATAAAACATGCTGAAAGTAATGAGCTTTGGTGTAAAAAACATCCTCATGCTCACCAGAGGAGTGCTGTGTTCGGTTTGGTCAGCTTTTAGAAATATCCACCTACACCAGTCGTATTAGTACTTTACTTTAGCCCTTATTTCAAGTATCTAAAACCACCATTTTGTAACAGCACAAAAATGTGCAATACATTATAAGGGTGGGGAGTCCTGATGTTGAAATCTAGTATAGTATTGCCATCTTGTGAGCCATCGTAAGTACTACAACCACTGGCAAGAGTGAAAACCAACCATGTAAGCTTTTGATCAAATATTCTGACAAATTAACTGTAAAAAACGTGAAAGCGCCCTCAGTTTGAGAAAGCGTAAGATGTACCTGAAGCCCCAGCCGTCTATAGCGCTGGCAAACACATTTCAGCGGTCAGGACTGAAGTAGAGGTCAGAATCATCAGTTTCTTTTAAACCTGCGCTCCAGTCGTACACCTGATCTGCACTGCCGTTCTCTGTACAGCTGCTCTGAGCTTCTGCGTCCTTCTCCGCTTGCTCCTCCAGGACTTCAGAGGTGAATAACGAGCCAGTAACTGCATTCATCTATAGAACAAGTGGACACAAACATTTACATTTTTGTCCAGAAACATGGTACAAAGACACATCAACTGGTTATATCACAAAAATTATTACATTTCCTTGATCTTTGGACTATGAAAAAAAGAGTAACTTTCCTAAGTTTTTTTTTTTTTAATGTTTTTGAAAGAAGTCCCTTATCTCCACAAAGGCTGCATTTATTTGGTCAAAAATACAGTAAAAATATTGTAAAATAATATTGTGAAAAGTTATTACCATTTCTAATATGCTTATTTCCTGCTCAAGGAATAGAACATTCTACTTATTATAAATGTGTTGAACACAATATTTTTGTGGAAACCAGATACAGTGATTTTTTTCAGGATAAATAGTAAGTTCAAAATAACAGCATTTATTTAACATAATATATTATAATATGTAATATATATTTTTTGTAAAATGTATACATCTTTTTACTGTCACTTTTGATCAATTTAATGTGTCTTTGCTAAATACAAAAATCTATTTAACAAAAAAACAACAAAAAAGTTGACCTACAAAAAACAACAACAACATGACATGACTCCTCTTTCACACAAAAATGTATTTCAAAATCCCTATTTGTAATAGTTAATAGTTCATTTGTAATAGCTTCAGCCGAGTTTTGGAGCTCTGACTCACCTGCTCTAGTATTTTCTGCAGGTGAGTGTACGCCTCCTGTGACGTGAGTTTCAGCTCCACGATCAGCCGGTCGATTTTGTTGATGACAAGAACAGGACGGATATTCTCCAGCCAAGCCTGTCGTAGAACAACTAGTGTCAAAAGTAGAAAAAAAAGAGATGTTGTAGAGGTTTAAGAACAGAACCATCATCGACCGCACAAGCATAGCTGACAACAAGTATATTATATTCTTGTTTATTGCAAGAAATAAAGCAAAAATCTAGATATCTAATATATATCTATAGCATTGTGATTAAAGATGCCTTTCATGAACATCTGTAGCCTGGTGAACATTGAGTCAAAAAACAAATCAATTCACAGAAATGCAAACGAAGGACATGAATCAAACATACAAATTCTAATGTTGTGAATTTGAATGAGATGCCATTTGATTACCTCTATTTTTACATTAAATTAAAACCAAAAACAGTCTTTAGGAAATTACCAAATAAAATGATGACCAAATAAAAAGTGTGTAATAGTCATTGCAATTCTTAAAGTGTGTCATTTCTATGCACTCGGGGAAGCCGTGGCCTAATAGTTAGAGAGTCGGACTCGTAACCCAAAGGTTGCCTTGCTCAAGGGCACCTCAGTCGTGGTATTGAAGGTGGAAGAGAGCACAAGGTGGGAGAGAGCGCTGTACATTCACTCCCCCCACCCACAATCCCTGCCGATGAGGTACTCATTTCCTCCTGCAATGACAACGATACAGTTCTTACCCGTGAGTTACAGCAGTACATAGTGCTGAATCAGTAAAGCTACAGACCGCAATGGCCATCACCTGTCGTATAATGTAATGAAATAGCACTGGACTTCATAGTGATTCCTCTGATCTGCTCCTCCTCCCTGCTGTCCAGATATCTCAGCTACAGGAGGGTCAAAGACTTTAATGTCCGCATCAAAATACATTTACAAAAGTGATTTTATGTCCATAGAAAGCACATTAAATGTAAGTAAAGTGTCTACTTTTAAGGTTTCAAATGTGACCCATTTTGACTTTCTATACCATGAAGATGAAGCACAGAAGATGAAGATCACGTCATTATTAGTGCAAATACATATATAGCCATCCAAAAAAAAAGCATTTTGGGCACTTAAGTTGCTTAAAAATGTATAAGTGTCACTGCATTATACAGTAAAACAAAATATCAAAACAAGTGACATCTGCAAACAAATGCTGCTCAAGCTATTGTAGTACAATAACAACTGATCTTTTTTCCCTAGAATTTATTTAGAATGTACTCTATTATAATAAATAAATACATTTAGAACGTTTTTTTTTTTTTGATATCCTGAAATAAAAGAAAAATGTAGGCTATACATTCTAGAGGGAATTACTGCTTCACCACTTTAGTCAACTATTTTGAAAGTATCTTGTCATAAATACAAAATATGAAGACATATAAAGAGGATTGTCATACAGAATTATGGCAAAGGATGAAAAGTGGTGGTTTGGACATAAAATCAAACCTGAATTGTTAGAAATATTATAAAAGAGCTGAGGGCAGCATCAGATGACTAATATTTGAACAGTATGTCAACTGCTTTGTCATTTCAAACCTTATTTTTGTTAAATGTTGTGTGTGTACTTACGCTACGCCACTTGGTTTGACATTTTGTTATATAATGCAATTTTTGTGTGGCCAAATTCTTTCTTAAACACGAAATATGGCATTAAAGTCGACCAGGTTTTAAATGGCGTTATTTCAAAACAAACCCGCGTGTGTTTTGTTGAGAAATGGAAGATTTCGGCACTTTATTTCTCACATTTACTCATTCAGACACTCATTTGACACAAGTTTTCAAAACAACGTCCATTCATCTAACGTAAGATTGACAGACTGCTAAACAAACTGAACATTCACCGCTAACATACATAATATCGTAATATTTAAACGCGCATCCTCATCAAAAATAAAACGGATATTCACCGCTTCATCCGCATGAGAAATGACAACAGATACGCACATGCAGTGTTGCCAGATTGGATGGACGATTTCCAGCCCAAAAGCTCACAAAATTATCTTCTCCAAACTTGTGTGACCCATTTTGACTTTCTATACCATGAAGATGAAGCACAGAAGATGAAGATCACGTCATTATTAGTGCAAATACATATATAGCCATCCAAAAAAAAAGCATTTTGGGCACTTAAGTTGCTTAAAAATGTATAAGCGTCACTGCATTATACAGTAAAACAAAATATCAAAACAAGTGACATCTGCAAACAAATGCTGCTCAAGCTATTGTAGTACAATAACAACTGATCTTTTTTCCCTAGAATTTATTTAGAATGTACTCTATTATAATAAATAAATACATTTAGAACGTTTTTTTTTTTTTGATATCCTGAAATAAAAGAAAAATGTAGGCTATACATTCTAGAGGGAATTACTGCTTCACCACTTTAGTCAACTATTTTGAAAGTATCTTGTCATAAATACAAAATATGAAGACATATAAAGAGGATTGTCATACAGAATTATGGCAAAGGATGAAAAGTGGTGGTTTGGACATAAAATCAAACCTGAATGGTTAGAAATGTTATAAAAGAGCTGAAGGCAGCATCAGATGACTAATATTTGAACAGTCAACTGCTTTATCATTTCAAACCTTATTTTTGTTAAATGTTGTGTATGTACTTACGCTACGCCACTTGGTTTGACATTTTGTTATATAATGCAATTTTTGTGTGGCCAAATTCTTTCTTAAACACGAAATATGGCATTAAAGTCGACCAGGTTTTAAATGGCGTTATTTCAAAACAAACCCGCGTGTGTTTTGTTGAGAAATGGAAGATTTCGGCACTTTATTTCTCACATTTACTCATTCAGACACTCATTTGACACAAGTTTTCAAAACAACGTCCATTCATCTAACGTAAGATTGACAGACTGCTAAACAAACTGAACATTCACCGCTAACATACATAATATCGTAATATTTAAACGCGCATCCTCATCAAAAATAAAACGGATATTCACCGCTTCATCCGCATGAGAAATGACAACAGATACGCACATGCAGTGTTGCCAGATTGGATGGACGATTTCCAGCCCAAAAGCTCACAAAATCCCGCCCAAAACTGTCAAAATAATGTTATAGAATATGTAAATCAAGGTTGATAAGGGCCATGTTAACTCCTTAAAACAAAATATTGACGACAAAATAATATAAACTATACATAAGATACATTTCGCAGGTAAACGGATCAAATCGGGGCGAATAGCCTACATTAAAGAGAATTAGGCTACCGAACATGAATAAAATATGCAAGCAGACACTGTCAAAACGGCAATCATGAAATTAACCGATACCCTCGAAACAACACATGCATGGTTTTCAATGTCAGCAGTCAGAATAATCCAGTTTAAATGCAAAAAGTGCTCAATATAAGTGATAGGAAAAAGCAATGTAATTAGCAGGTATTTCACACTCGTTCATGCGCACACCATGACAGTCAACTCAAAACTGTGTCATTCATTGATACTTAATTATAATCCGACAATTAAAAAAATAACAACAACAATAATGCGCTTACCTTCGTGTCGCTCTATAATTTTACACAGAACTAGAGGAAGCCTCTTGTTAAGTT
>NW_015539871.1:330905-362396 GCF_001515605.1 Sinocyclocheilus anshuiensis
GCAGTGTGCGTGTGTTTGTGTGTGTGTGTGTGTGTGTGTGTAGTAACGTTATGATGACTGATTGGATGCAGTATACATACTTGGGCTTGTTTTGTTAAACAGTTATCCTATGCAATTTATATGTTTGAAAACCGTCAAACTGACCCTAAACCAGCCCAAATTTTGTCCACCCGCCCAAGCCAATTTTTACCCGCACAATCAAATTCAAAACCGCCCAATCTGGCAACACTGCTCACATGTTTCCTCCAGTCCAGGAAGTGCAAATGTGCGTTTTGCAGCGTCATACGTAATACGTTACGCTGCGTCCTCACCAGGACGCTGCAAACAGTAGTTGCCGGGGAAACGAGACGCTTAGCACACGACAAACGCCAGTGAAACAGTGTGTAAGTGAGGGAAATTCACAATTTTCCTCAAAAAAACCGAAGAAAATGACGCGCCTTTGTATCTGTGAGATGTGCAGCTGTGGGTAAGAGTATTTTTTAAATGTGTTTGTTTGTTTTTGTAGTAATATTTGAAACCCGATAAGGAGTTTTGAATAATTGATGGGTAAATGGTAGAACGAATATCAAGTAACGTTAATGGAACAAATTCGGAAAACAAACCTTGACGGACATAAATTAATATTACATTTATTTTAATACCTTTTAATAATGGTTTGGAAATCAAAAACAAATAAATGACGATAATAGTTTTACAATAATTGATAACATTTTTATTTTGTTTTATGTTATTTTCCATTTTATATCATTGCATAATTCATAGGGAAGTAGTCAATTTAATTTAATTTAATTTAATTTATTTTTTTTTCAGTTTCAAGCAAATGCAAGTCCTCAATACACTTGTAGTGCAAAGAAAATAATATAAAGAGAAACAAGTGTATTTATGTGTGTAGGATGGAGGCTTTAGTCAGTGACAGAGTTTGTTGTATAGCTGTTGCCCTGGACTCCACAAACATGTTCAGTAAAAGTGCCGTGGAAACTTGAGAAAAATCTCTTGGTGAAAGACATATTAATGAGTTTATGTCTTCTCAAAAGTATAATTTTATTTTAAATGGCTCCTCTGTCGTAAATGCTTCTCCATTATCTTCAGCCGCCACCGTTGCACACACCAGCCCACGGCTCTTTACAAGAAAGGCAGTAAGACTAATGTGTTGTCAGAGTACTCAGAAAAGTATCCCGCCTATAAAGGGCACACGCGGCCCAAGAGTGTCAAGCCCCAACTGCAGTATAAAGCTCATCAGGACACGATGGAAGGAACAACCACCTTCAGGTACATTCTGGGAATTAATGGCTAATCTTTAGTCAAATAATTTACACAGTTTTATACATACATCTACTCACTAGGATTCGATAAGTGTTTTTTACATGCAAAGTGGCAGCACACTAGATGTTAGAACGGCTCCTCTATGTCTTTCTATAGGCTTCAGATCATCATATAATCTTTTTTGTTTTCTCATTTTCTCAGGACAGACTATGTCCCGTATGTGGTCACCCATCGCCCTGAGAAGCCGCAGGCCGAGTACAAGCCCAAGCCTGGAGAGATTGATTTAGGAACGACCTATAAACAAGACTTCAACCCATATGAAGTGCAACCATTTGTTCCTTCACGTCCGAAAGAGAGAGTATATACCACAAATGCAAAACTGGACACCGTACCCACCTATAAAGGTAATGAGAATCTAGGTCAGTTAGGTCATGTGATGCTTTCTGAGCATGCAGTTTCAGAATACACACACTGAACAACTGGAACAATTTTTATTAACAGCCTTATCTAAATATCATTGCATAATTCATAGGGAAGTAGTGAAAAAAAATGTCAGGTAGTCAATTTAATTTAATTTAATTTAATTTTTGTCAGTTTCAAGCAAATGCAAGTCCTCAATACACTTGTAGTGCAAAGAAAATAATATAAAGAGAAACAAGTGTATTTATGTGTGTAGGATGGAGGCTTTAGTCAGTGACAGAGTTTGTTGTATAGCTGTTGCCCTGGATTCCACAAACATGTTCAGTAAAAGTGCCGCGGAAACTTGAGAAAAATATCTTGGTGTGGTCACCCGTCGCCCTGAGAAGCTTCAGGCCGAATACAAGCCCAAGCCTGGAGAGATTGACTTAGGAACGACCTATAAACAAGACTTCAACCCATATGAAGTGCAACCATTTGTTCCTTCACGTCCGAAAGAGAGAGTATATACCACAAATGCAAAACTGGACACCGTACCCACCTATAAAGGTAATGAGAATCTAGGTCAGTTAGGTCATGTGATGCTTTCTGAGCATGCAGTTTCAGAATACACACACTGAACAACTGGAACAATTTTTATTAACAGCCTTATCTAAGTATCTGCTGTTACTTATATTAAATAAAGTATTTTTAAATTTAAATGAATTTATACTCAACAACTTATAAGGAACATCATAAACACTAGTGTTCAAAAGTTTGGGGCGAGTAAGATTTTATTTTTTTATTATTTTTTAAGAATCCCTAAGGATGCATTAAATTAGAATGATTTATCATGTGACACTGATGCTGAAAATTCAGCTTTGCCTCACAGGAATAAATTACATTTCAAATTTCAAATAAATGGAAAACAGTTATTTTAAACTGTAATAATATTTCACAATCTTACTGTATTTTGATCAAAACAAATGCAGCCTTGGTGAGCATAGAAGACCTATTTTAAAACATAAAAAAATCTTACCGACCCCAAACATACAGTAGTATATCATAAAAGCCAACAATATTTTCAGTACACGGTACAAAAGCTGAAATGCATAAAAAGAAGTTATTACAGTAAGTACACGGTAAAATGCATAAAAAGAAGTTATTACAGTAAATGCCTTTGTTTGTTAGTAAAAGTTTTGTATGTTTTGTATGATGAGGATTTTCGTCAGTGGGAGATCAGCAGACGGGAATTGACTAAGCCTGACACACCGTATCAACCCCCTGTTACAAAGTTTGGGAATTCCACAACATTCCAGGACGATTTCGTCCACCGAGGCCTAGTGCCACGTGAGAGCTACAAGCCCCCTAACATAGCCAAGCTATCCGATACTCCTTTTGAAAACATGACCAGCAACAAGCTCTCCTATGTTCCGCATGCTCTCGAAGCCCGGTACGTTAAACCGCCAATAGAATACAAACCCAACAGCCAACCTTTCCAGGACTTCACCACCCATCGACAAGACTATCAAGGCCTGCCAAGTCCGCTGACCAAAAGCTGCAAGCCTGAGCCGCTCAAAGTAGCCTCCAACAAGCCCTTCCAGGGCAGCACGGAATTCCGTGACCGTTTCCAGCAGTGGCCCGTATCCCTCCAGCAGTTGCAGAAGTCGGTGGAATATATGAGTCCAACAGAGCAGATGGACCTGACTACCACCTCGCACACCGACTACATCAAGCACCAAATCCAACCCTTCATTTCCGCCAAACCCTTCTCACTTCCCACTAAGTCCTCCAGGCCCTTTCAGGGCAGCACCACCATGAGAGATGACTTCCAGCCGTGGGCGGCTCCCCGTCAAAGCATGATCCGGAAACAAGAGGAAATCCAGCGAGCCAGTGGGAAAATGGAAGATCTGACCACCTTCAGGGCTCATTTCATTCAGCATGAAGCTCAGCCTAGTTTCAGCTTCAAGCCCCAAAACGCACCGCTGCGGACCGACGCTCCCCTACAGAACGACACCATGTACCGCACAGAGTTCACGCCCAAGAAGATCAGCGTGTGTCCAGCCAGTTTTGAGTCTCCGCCGGGGTTTGTTTTCGATAATTACGATGATCGAGGCCACCGCTTCTTCCGCAAGATGATGTCTGCTGACAAGATTGAGACGCCGAAGGAAATGGTCTTGACAGCTTAAGAAAGTCATCATGTTGTTTCTATAAAAGGAAACTAGCATACAATATGATCTCTCTAAATTATTGTAATCCTACGGGGAATCGTAATGAATTACGGTTAAAGGTCAGTGGGTTGAACTATCTTTCATAAAACATTAATTATGCATAGTTTTAAATGTTAGCTAGTTTTAAATTTTCAATAGGATGAAACTGCAGTACAGTTGTAGGATATAAAATATGCAGTGAAAGTACTATAATATGTCATAAATCAGATTTTGGCAATACCAATTAATTAGTTCAATATCAAAATCACTTCTACACTACCATATAAAAGTTTGCGATAATTAAAAAAAAAGAAAGAAATTAAACGTTTTATTCAGCAAGAGCACATGCAATTATTCAAAAGTGACAACATAGACATTTATAATGTATAAGGACGTCTATTTCAAATAAATGCTGTTCTTTTGAAGAATCTTTTAAAAAATGTATCACGGTTACCACAAAAATATTAAGCAGCACAACTGTTTTCAACACGGATAATAATCAGAAATGTTTCTTGAGCAGCAAATCAGCATATTAGAATGAGTTCTGAAGGATCATGTGACACTGAAGACTGGAGTAATGATGCTGAAAATTCAGCTTTCATCACAGGAATAAAATAAATTTTTAAATGTATTCAAATAGAAAGTAGTTGTTTTAAATTGTAATAATATTTCACAATATTACTGTATTTTTTATCAAATAAATGTGGCCTTTTGAACAACAGTTAACAGTTAACCATATAAAACACGCTTTTTGCAATACACAATAATTGGTTGTTTTAACCACAATATAGAATACAAAGATCAATAATGTAGTGCAAAGAAAATAATATAAAGAGAAACAAGTGTATTTATGTGTGTAGGATGGAGGCTTTAGTCAGTGACAGAGTTTGTTGTATAGCTGTTGCCCTGGACTCCACAAACATGTTCAGTAAAAGTGCCGTGGAAACTTGAGAAAAATCTCTTGGTGAAAGACATATTAATGAGTTTATGTCTTCTCAAAAGTATAATTTTATTTTAAATGGCTCCTCTGTCGTAAATGCTTCTCCATTATCTTCAGCCGCCACCGTTGCACACACCAGCCCACGGCTCTTTACAAGAAAGGCAGTAAGACTAATGTGTTGTCAGAGTACTCAGAAAAGTATCCCGCCTATAAAGGGCACACGCGGCCCAAGAGTGTCAAGCCCCAACTGCAGTATAAAGCTCATCAGGACACGATGGAAGGAACAACCACCTTCAGGTACATTCTGGGAATTAATGGCTAATCTTTAGTCAAATAATTTACACAGTTTTATACATACATCTACTCACTAGGATTCGATAAGTGTTTTTTACATGCAAAGTGGCAGCACACTAGATGTTAGAACGGCTCCTCTATGTCTTTCTATAGGCTTCAGATCATCATATAATCTTTTTTGTTTTCTCATTTTCTCAGGACAGACTATGTCCCATATCCCGTATATGGTCACCCGTCGCCCTGAGAAGCTTCAGGCCGAATACAAGCCCAAGCCTGGAGAGATTGACTTAGGAACGACCTATAAACAAGACTTCAACCCATATGAAGTGCAACCATTTGTTCCTTCACGTCCGAAAGAGAGAGTATATACCACAAATGCAAAACTGGACACCGTACCCACCTATAAAGGTAATGAGAATCTAGGTCAGTTAGGTCATGTGATGCTTTCTGAGCATGCAGTTTCAGAATACACACACTGAACAACTGGAACAATTTTTATTAACAGCCTTATCTAAGTATCTGCTGTTACTTATATTAAATAAAGTATTTTTAAATTTAAATGAATTTATACTCAACAACTTATAAGGAACATCATAAACACTAGTGTTCAAAAGTTTGGGGCGAGTAAGATTTTATTTTTTTATTATTTTTTAAGAATCCCTAAGGATGCATTAAATTGATCAAAAGTGACAGTAAAAGAATCCTGAAAAAAAAAAAAAAAGATTTCCACAAAAATACCAGATAATAAGAAGAAATGTTTCTTGAGCAGCAAATCAGCATTAGAATGATTTCTGAAGGATCATGTGACACTGATGCTGAAAATTCAGCTTTGCCTCACAGGAATAAATTACATTTCAAATTCTATTCAAATGGAAAACAGTTATTTTAAACTGTAATAATATTTCACAATCTTACTGTATTTTGATCAAAACAAATGCAGCCTTGGTGAGCATAGAAGACCTATTTTAAAACATAAAAAAATCTTACCGACCCCAAACATACAGTAGTATATCATAAAAGCCAACAATATTTTCAGTACACGGTACAAAAGCTGAAATGCATAAAAAGAAGTTATTACAGTAAATGCCTTTGTTTGTTAGTAAAAGTTTTGTATGATGTTTTTAAAGAGGATTTTCGTCAGTGGGAGATCAGCAGACGGGAATTGACTAAGCCTGACACACCGTATCAACCCCCTGTTACAAAGTTTGGGAATTCCACAACATTCCAGGACGATTTCGTCCACCGAGGCCTAGTGCCACGTGAGAGCTACAAGCCCCCTAACATAGCCAAGCTATCCGATACTCCTTTTGAAAACATGACCAGCAACAAGCTCTCCTATGTTCCGCATGCTCTCGAAGCCCGGTACGTTAAACCGCCAATAGAATACAAACCCAACAGCCAACCTTTCCAGGACTTCACCACCCATCGACAAGACTATCAAGGCCTGCCAAGTCCGCTGACCAAAAGCTGCAAGCCTGAGCCGCTCAAAGTAGCCTCCAACAAGCCCTTCCAGGGCAGCACGGAATTCCGTGACCGTTTCCAGCAGTGGCCCGTATCCCTCCAGCAGGTGCAGAAGTCGGTGGAATATATGAGTCCAACAGAGCACATGGACCTGACTACCACCTCGCACACCGACTACATCAAGCACCAAATCCAACCCTTCATTTCCGCCAAACCCTTCTCACTTCCCACTAAGTCCTCCAGGCCCTTTCAGGGCAGCACCACCATGAGAGATGACTTCCAGCCGTGGGCGGCTCCCCGTCAAAGCATGATCCGGAAACAAGAGGAAATCCAGCGAGCCAGTGGGAAAATGGAAGATCTGACCACCTTCAGGGCTCATTTCATTCAGCATGAAGCTCAGCCTAGTTTCAGCTTCAAGCCCCAAAACGCACCGCTGCGGACCGACGCTCCCCTACAGAACGACACCATGTACCGCACAGAGTTCACGCCCAAGAAGATCAGCGTTTGTCCAGCCAGTTTTGAGTCTCCGCCGGGGTTTGTTTTCGATAATTACGACGATCGAGGCCACCGCTTCTTCCGCAAGATGACGTCTGCTGACAAGATTGAGACGCCGAAGGAAATGGTCTTGACAGCTTAAGAAAGTCATCATGTTGTTTCTATAAAAGGAAACTAGCATACAATATGATCTCTCTAAATTATTGTAATCCTACGGGGAATCGTAATGAATTACGGTTAAAGGTCAGTGGGTTGAACTATCTTTCATAAAACATTAATTATGCATAGTTTTAAATGTTAGCTAGTTTTAAATTTTCAATAGGATGAAACTGCAGTACAGTTGTAGGATATAAAATATGCAGTGAAAGTACTATAATATGTCATAAATCAGATTTTGGCAATACCAATTAATTAGTTCAATATCAAAATCACTTCTACACTACCATATAAAAGTTTGCGATAATTAAAAAAAAAGAAAGAAATTAAACGTTTTATTCAGCAAGAGCACATGCAATTATTCAAAAGTGACAACATAGACATTTATAATGTATAAGGATGTCTATTTCAAATAAATGCTGTTCTTTTGAAGAATCTTTTAAAAAATGTATCACGGTTACCACAAAAATATTAAGCAGCACAACTGTTTTCAACACGGATAATAATCAGAAATGTTTCTTGAGCAGCAAATCAGCATATTAGAATGAGTTCTGAAGGATCATGTGACACTGAAGACTGGAGTAATGATGCTGAAAATTCAGCTTTCATCACAGGAATAAAATAAATTTTTAAATGTATTCAAATAGAAAGTAGTTGTTTTAAATTGTAATAATATTTCACAATATTACTGTATTTTTTATCAAATAAATGTGGCCTTTTGAACAACAGTTAACAGTTAACCATATAAAACACGCTTTTTGCAATACACAATAATTGGTTGTTTTAACCACAATATAGAATACAAAGATCAATAATTCTAAACTGAGTGGTAAAACTGTATTTATTGTTTTTGTATCACATAGACTGTTTGCAATATTGACATGTACAGAACCAAAACCGGCACTTCCTTAACCGAGTCATGTAGCGGCACTTTCTCCACATACTGTAGCAATAAAATGCAATGGATTAAATTCATGGATAAATTCGGTGAGTGGCTTATGTATAACATTTGTTCATTACTTAAAATGCATGCATAAAGGCCAGTAGGAAACCATTATATTAGAGATATGGATAATTCACTTCAAGTGCTATAAGTACATAGGTCTGTGTTGGGCTTAATCTTAAATATGGATTATAAAGACAAACTAAACCAAGTAAGAAAATAAAATCCAAACTTTCTACACTCAATGTACAATATTGCACTTAAAAACACATTATATACAAGACATATTTTACAATGCAGCACATTGGTTGAACACAAAACATACATCTAAAAGACGGCTGGAGAAATGTGACTTTTATGGCACATACCATTTCAATCAGTCAACGGGTTTTCTGTCATACATTCTACGTCCATATTAAAACATCATTATTTAATATTAGAGTCAACATGAAAACAAAATGGACCCTTTTTACTTACTTAAAACATGCTACTGTGTTTGTCTTTGTAATGTTTATCAAAATATAATAACTTTAGCTCACTTCCACCAAAGACTAAAAAATAAAACGTTCATTGTGACTTTTTATCTCAGTTTATATCTCACAACTCAGAACTTTTTTGTGATATAAACTCAGAATTATGAGATATAAACTTCCAATTTGGAGAAGAAAACTCTTATTGTGAGTTTATAACTTGCTATTCTGAGAAGAGAAAAAAAGTCCAAATTGTGAGTTGTAATTACCTTTTTTTTTTTTTTTTAGACACGATATTCCAAATTCGGATTTTTTCTCACAATTGTGAGGTTATATTTCACAATTCAGACTTTTCTTCTTAGAATTACTAGTTTATACTTCGTAATTCTGACTTTTTCCTCAGAATTGCAAGAAAAATGTCAGATTTGTGAGATATATACTCAGATTTGATATTTGGAAAAAAAAAACTACTTTGTAAGATATAAACGAGTAAAAAAGTCAGAATTACTGTTTTTATTTTTCATTCCGTGGTGGAAATAAACTTCCATAAAACTTGCTTCCCTCTGAAACGATTTCCCTTTTCGGCTGGCATCACAAATCCTTCTGACTCCTCTAACTCCTCCCCTCTGACCACCTGACTCCATGTACGAGCCAATCAAATCCTTATAAATACAATAAGCCCCACCCCACATTTTTCTTGTTGAATGTCCTGTTTGCCTCTGAAGTAATCAGATTAGAGAAGTAAAATGGGTTGTGACAGCATTTCATGTTGACTTCAAGGTAGGACTCTGACAAAAAAATAAAAATACTCTTAATACTCCAAGCTGTGTACTACTGATATTATTAGTACCAGTGCATCATGTACACCCAAGAGGCCTTTATATTTCCTTCACGTTGGTGAATGGTCCGATAAGATTTGTCCTCTCATATTCACAAGTAAAAATCTTAAATTAATACACATATAATACCACTTTCAGGGCAAGATAAAATGAGATCTGCAGAGAAAGCTGGTGAAGAGAGAAGTTTCAAATCTCATCAAGTGATTTTCTCTTTGGACTTCTGATGATTGTGGGAAAGCATCCAGTAAAAGTGTAGTCCAGATATCTTTTAGTCCATACACTCCAGGTGTCCTTTTTGTTTGTACGATTGAACAATATGCTGTGTTACGAGAGACAATCAGGGCGGTGACTGAAAAGGGCGTCTGTTGGTTTGGGTCACTAGGTGGCGCTGGTGTCCTGTGAGCAGGTCTGGCAACAGCGTTGCCGGTACAGATCCACGGTGCAAAGCTTGAGGCGTTTGACCACAGGACAGTAGTGGGTTCTGTCCTTACACTCACCTACAGAAGCACAAATATAAAACAACGCTTATTCAAAATATAAGTTTGGAAATCATACTTTTCAAAAGCACAATCCACTCATTAATTGGCAAACAAATGCAAATTTCAACGTATTAAAATACAGACAAATAATCAGAAAATAGAAGTTATTTACACAAATGAGTTTGTAAACAACAACATTTAAATATGTTTTCGAAAGCAATGAACTGAATGAACTTGGAATGAATTATCTAGTTAAATAAAAAACGAATTTAAATATGAAGATAAATAATAATGAAAGTTCGGAGTCTTTTGTTGGTCTTTAATTATTATTATTATTATTATAACTATTATGCTTTATTATTCATTGTTATTAATATATTTTCATATAGGTTAAATATCTACTTATCTACTTTATACTCCACAGATCAAATAAAATAAATGAGTTTGTGAACAACAACATTTAAATGTTTTCGAAAACAATTAACTGAATTAACTATGAATGAATTAACTAGTTAAACAAAAACTCATTTAAATATGAAAAGATAACTAATAATGGCAGTCCTCAGTCTTTTGTTGGTCTTTAATAACAACAACAACAATAATAATAACAATAATAACCATTATTCATTATTAATAATTATTCTTAATATTAAAAAATAAAAGTATAAAATAATATAAACAATAAATTATACAATAAAATAAAATAAGCTGCTGATGTGAGTGCTAATACAGGAGGACCAAGCCTAGAACACTTTATGTTTTGTGTGTGTTTTGCTTGTTCATTTATGAGTTGTTAATTAATGTTCCCGCCTCCTCCGTCCCGTATCTAACGAATCTTGCTACATACAAACTACAGTAACATCTGATGTGAAACACCTGCCCCTGTTCCTCTTGCTTTGTCCACCTAGGATCTTGGATTGATTTTTTTTACAAAGATTATTGTGAAATTGTGGGACTTGCTCCAATGACATTAATACACAGAATCGTGGGAAACCAGAAATACTAACTCAATCACATTCATTTTGTCCTCTGCTACATTTCAAATTCAAGTTTGGTGAACTCTGACCTGCAAATTCACATAGCACAAAGACATTTGAGGATCTAAACGTCACAGACTGACCTCAAGTCAAAGAAAACTAAGCAGTGTTGCTGCTCACAGTAATTAATTTTTTCTCAAAAAGAGAATCCTTAGAGTGTGATATCACATCATGTTCGCTGCGGTGTGAAGCAACATTTCGTTTTCAAAGTCTAGCATAACCACGGCTTCACACTCTAAAAACAATATAAGTTCATTTATTGGTGTTGTTTCATTAAACATTTCTGCACAAGAAACAAGTTAGGTGACACAAAAATGATGTTTCATTAAGTTTCACCGCAGAAGAGTGAAGAACAAAAAGCAGACGTTTGGACAGACAGGATTCCTGAAATGACCGAGCTTAAAAAACGAAGAAAAACCTGCGAACGAGAGCGAGTTCTCTTGGGACGTTGTGATAACTTGGACTTCGCGAGTGATGGAACAAGCCAATATATTTGGCCCTCAGGTCGCTAATATTTTCCCTAATAAAACATGAACGCTCTAAAGGTGGCGAACAAGGGCAAACATTCTCCGAACCGTACTGCCGCTCTGCTTTATAACAAGGTGTTATTAGAGACTCACTGCCACAGGAAGTGATGTTGCAGTGTTGCCAGGTAGAAGGCCGCCGTTGCCAGGCGCAGTGCTGGTCGGGGAGGGTTTTCTTGTTCTGCTGATGGATGCATTCCACTCGACGGGACTGGAAGCCGCTGCCACATGCCGCTGTACACGTCCTCCACGGGAACACCTTCCAGTGCACATCACACATCTCAGACGAGCAGTTCCTCACGGATGATGGCCTGAAAGGTGTTGGAGAACCAGATCATGAGAAATAACACGTTAACAGAGCTGTGCATGTGAGAATAAGTGATGCTGAATATTGCATAACAAGTCTGGCACCTTTCTTTTGGGTCGCAGGTTTTGGACGTGGAGTTGCTGAAGTGTCTGCACGAGACGCTTCTGCTCTGCGTGGCCACCGCAGGCCCCAGACATCGACCTGTGCACTGTGAACACGCATTACCATCACAGTAAATATGATGAGGAGGGGAATGAACAAACGCAGCTGCTCTGATGCTAAACAGGCATAAGCTACGTAAAACTGATAATGCGTATCTGGCAAATAACATGAATGTTATATGATGGAAGTACATATTTTTAGATTCTGTAACTGGTCAGTATTTTTTACTAGTAATTTTATAACTTTAAATTACTTATTAGACTTTTTGCATGAATCATTAAATTATTATTAACTATTAAAATATTTGTAAAAAAAAATTCAATTAAATTTGATCAATTAAGTTATAAATGACAAATATTTCTAAATTTGAAATATTTCTTAGATTTCTAATTCAAACAAATACTGTTATTTTGAACTTTTCATATTAATGATTTCCACAAAATGATTAAGCTGCACCAGTTTTAAAGATTGATAATACTAAAAAAAAATTGTTGTTTGTTTGAGCAGCAAATTACCATATTAAAATGATTTCTGAAGGATCATGTGACATTGAAGAAAATGTAGCAACTATTAATATTAAATCTATCTATCTATCTATAAATATTTGATCAATTTATTTGATGAAAAGTATAGTAAAAACAGTAATATTGTGAAATATTACGGTTTAAAATAACTTTTCTGTTTTATATATAATGTATTTAAAGAGCAGGTCATATGGTATTTTAAAGTGTCCTAATATTGTGTTGGAGTCCCCTACAACAGGTTTAAATGCATCTAAGGTCAGAAAACATTGTAATGTTCTCAGAATATACATTTAATATTAGAGTAATTTGCCAATGATTTCAAAACGATTCATTCCAAGCAAGTTCGGAGCAAACCCCTCCCTTCCATAAGCCTACTCTGCTCTGATTGGTCAGCTGGCCAAGCCTGCTGTGATTGGCACAGAGAGGAGTCCTTGAGCAAGTTAGCGAGCGCTATGATTGACAAAGCACCTTTAAATAAAACAATAATATAGTGCTCCAATCCGTTCTTATAATAATGACATAAAATACAAAAACACTTATGCAAGCGAATCGTGCCCACAGCTAAAGTTTAGCGCGGGTGATTATGCAAATGTGTTACCCAGTGACGTATACCAGTAACAGTCAAAAGATTCGAAAATATGACGACTCGTTAAAGCGATTCAGAATCGACTCTCTCTTTTGAGAGACAATATCTTTATTTATCATGCACTTTTTTGATTAACAACTTTATATATATATATATATATATGTGTGTGTGTGTGTGTGTGTGTGTGTGTAATATTTCACAATATTACTGTTTTTACTATATTTTTAATCAAATACATGCAGCCAAGGTGAGCAGAAGAGACTTTAAACATTAAAAAAATCTTACCAATCTCATAGTTTTGCATGGTCTTGTTAAGGTTTAACAGTAAATCCACAGAATAAAAAATAATTATAATTGGTGACCAGTATGGGTTTTCAGTGGTTACCATCAATATCAATATCTAGAATATCTGCTATATTGGCTACCGGGCAAAGCTATTGATTTAAAAAATAGCCAGATATCAAACGAATATCACAAATTATATACATTATTTTATATCACTGCTACACATTAAACAGGTTAAAATGAATGTAAATGTGGCAGTAAACGTACCTTGCCCCAGGAGCCGGTGAGCCACTCCACACACGCGTGTGAGCTGCACTCTTCCCTGTCTTCAGGCCGACGAGATCCTTCACACGCTGAGCTGGACAAAACCCTCACACTCCCCGAGGCCTCAACCTGCTGACAGGAGACCCGCCTCTCTCTGAAGCCCCGCCCACAGGAACTGGAGCATCTGGACCACACTGTTGACACCCAACTGACAGATACAGCAAAAACAGTCAGGAGAGCTTCAAAATGACTTAAAAAGCTCATGGGAGTACTTTTTAAATGATTTAATGAAATACGAAATACTGCACAATCAGCCAGAAATTTTCATTATGTATGAACTATGCCTAGATGACCTATATTTTTAAAAAATGTGCAGTATGCTACAAAGCACACTGTATGAGTTTATACCACGATGCAATGCACTCAACTTGACCTTCCAGTTCCAGTGTGATTGATGAGCCAGAAGTCACGATTTCACATCTGTTTCTTAATCAGACTGCCAAAAAATATAGATCATAACTGTAGGCTATTCACTGAATAAATATGCAACATAATGAGGCCATGTGATAATATAGCATACTCCTGTTTGATGTTATCTTTGTAGTATACAGTAGAAAAGACACAGTATTCAGTAAGTAGTAAGATCAAAAGTTTCGGGTTGGTAAGATTTTTTTGTTTGTCTTAAGTTGCACGGGGATATTTGTAGCAATAGCCAACAATACATTGTATGGATCAAAATTATCGATTTTCCTTTTATGCCAAAAATCATTAGAATATTAAGTAAAGATCATGTTCCATGAAGATATTTTGTAAATTTCCTACTGTAAATATATCAAAACGTAATTTTTGATTAGTAATATGCATTGCTAAGAACTTCATTTGGACAACTTTAAATGCGATTTTCTCAATATTTTGATTTTTTAGCACCCTCAGATTCCAGATTTTCAAATAGTTGTATCTCGGCCAAATCCTATCCTAACAAACCATACATCAATGGAATGCTTATTTATTCAACTTCCAGATGATGTATGAATCTCAAATTTTTTTTTTTTATTGACCCATATGACTGGTTTTGTGGTCCAGGGTCACATATATGCTCACCAAGGCTGCATTTATTTGATAAAAATACTGTAAAATAGTCAAAGCTGAATTTTCAGCATCATTACTCCAGTCTTCAGTGTCACATGATCCTTCAGGAATCATTCTAATATGCTGATTGGATGATCAAGAAACATTTTTTAAATTATTATCAATGTTGAAAACATTGACAACAGAAACTGTGATGCTTTGTTTTCCTCAGGATTCTTTGATGAACTGCATCAAAGAATCCTAATGAAGTTTAAAAACAGCATTTAATAAAAAAAACCTAGATTTGACACACACGCACACATATATATATATATATATATATATATATATATATAGTAACAATGTAAGTGTTTTTTGTCACTTTTGACTATTTTAATGCATCAAAAAGCATGTATTTCATGAGTTTTCATGAAAGCATGAATTTCGACCAGCTTCCATCTCAAAAAATACAAATTTATTTTGCCTTTTGAGATTACATTTTATGTATAAATGCTTTAAATTTATGGAGTACAGCCAAATAGTGAGTTAAAAAAGAGATGAAAATGCTGGTTTACTTTAAGCTCATTAATCACCACTGATATATACAGAAAGAACATATTTCAAAGTTTGAAACTGGTTAAAAAAAAAGATTATTACAATTGCAATGCACTGTTTTTTTCCATTACAATTCCATTTAATGCTGCAAAAATTACACACTTTAGCTGTAAAAACATTATGGATGCGGGGAAACAATTAAGTTATGTAATTTGAATTATTACAGTACATGATTTATCTTCACACCTGTAGCATCCTATCATAAATTTGACATTTATCTAGCTGCATATTACCAATTTTCTTTGCACTCACACAGTAAAACGCACCCTAACAAACCTCAACCTTCTAGCTAACTCTGGATACGTGCCATTCCAAACCGACAAGAATATATATCTCCATACATTTCAACAGTGGATATATGTACGGCTGGATATATTTGGTTTTTGAAAAAGCACAGCTTGTACCCGAGTCACTGGGGAGCTGGGAGCCTCTGTGGGGCATTTGGGGTTGTGTTAGAGCGCAAGAAGCAGTAACAAAGACACGCTTTGTGAGAGGATCTCCCGCTGACGGCTCTGAACTGACGCTAAGCGCTTTCACAGAGCCATATGATTCATGCGCTGAGTCCAGACGCATGGCAATAATCAGATGATGTTTTTGGCATGGACGCACAGAAGTCGGAGAGCGGTCGTGTGCACTATCTGTGTTCTCCGAGAAAACCTGAAACCCTCAATCAATCAGCGCACCATATGAAATGTGGACTATGCTAATGATTCAAGCTGCAAAAAAAACTCCTGCTTACTTTCATATGAAAGAGTGGAAGTACAGTACGTGCTAATATAATTCAGTTCACTAAATTGCTCTTTTAAAGTCCAAATTTAGCTTTTTTAAATTTTTATTTAAATGTGTCCTGGTCTTATCGTGCTTTTTAATTAAAAATGCAAATAAATTATCAATATTAACTTGCAGTTTGCTGATGCAACCAAGACGAAATGGGGAGAAATAAAAATAGTAACCAACACGATCACATTACAGAGTGCAAATTACATTTCACACTGTCGTTATAAAAAGCATGGTGAAATATTGAAATGAATTGAGGCTTGGGGAAAAATGCTACCAAAATGAAGAAAATTCAAAAAATACTCCTGTACAAATAAACTAACTCTATTATGGCTCTTGTGATTAAAGTGAACAGAGCCATATGATTCATGCGCTGAGTCCAGACGCATGGCAATAATCAGATGATGTTTTTGGCATGGACGCACAGAAGTCGGAGAGCGGTCGTGTGCACTATCTGTGTTCTCCGAGAAAACCTGAAACCCTCAATCAATCAGCGCACCATATGAAATGTGGACTATGCTAATGATTCAAGCTGCAAAAAAAACTCCTGCTTACTTTTATATGAAAGAGTGGAAGTACAGTACGTGCTAATATAATTCAGTTCACTAAATTGCTCTTTTAAAGTCCAAATTTAGCTTTTTTAAATTTTTATTTAAATGTGTCCTGGTCTTAACGTGCTTTTTAATTAAAAATGCAAATAAATTATCAATATTAACTTGCAGTTTGCTGATGCAACCAAGACGAAATGGGGAGAAATAAAAATAGTAACCAACACGATCACATTACAGAGTGCAAATTACATTTCACACTGTCGTTATAAAAAGCATGGTGAAATATTGAAATGAATTGAGGCTTGGGGAAAAATGCTACCAAAATGAAGAAAATTCAAAAAATACTCCTGTACAAATAAACTAACTCTATTATGGCTCTTGTGATTAAAGTGAAATGTGAAATGTGAGAAAGGTGTCTATTGTGGCATTGCTTTTAAATGTGCTCATGTTGCATCAGCATTCTAATCCATCACACACGTTTCTCTTGAGTTTATGAATGCAATGGCCAATCAGAAGTGATTAGATTAGTCACCACTGAAAGTGAAGTCTGCACTCTTTTGCCAATTCTATCATCATTAAACAACAAACTGCATATTATGAATGAGATTCATTTTGCAGTGAAGACACTTATATTGAAAATTTTTATGGGAGTTTTTGCAAAAATGCATAATTCGTGATAGACTCAAGTCAGTGACCGCTTTAGTGATGGGGAACATTCCAGTTTGAAGAAACATTTTGTTTTTCATGCTAGTAAAATAACAATGTGAAGTCTTGATTTTCTATTGTGTAAAAAGCAATAAACTAATTCATAAATGGTTCTTATCTTGCTTTGTCTGTGTGGCCTAAAAAAATATGGCGTGCCATTTCCCCAAACACAAAAACATTTCTTTAATTATATTAATCGACATTATTAAAAATTCAAGAGCAATAATCTACACTGACTTCTACGACGGCGTTTTAGTGCCACGTTAAAAAAATAAAAAAGATCTAAGATTACGAGATTAAAGTCGTAATATTTCGAGAATAAAGTCGAAATTACGAGAATAAAATCGAAATACTACGAGAATAAAGTCGAAATGTTTTGAGAATAAAGATTAAAGTTATAATATTTTGAGAGTATATTCTAGCCTTTTGCACATGCAAATGGCCCGCATTGGGAGCACCGGGAGATATTCCAAAGTCTCAGCTTTCAAAATCTGTCGGTTTTATAGCGAAATACAAACAATATTACAATAATGTGTTTTTTTCACGCTCTTTAATGTGGCGTGACAGATCGCTGTATTCGCTTCAGTTTAAGTGGCACGTGAGTCTTTCCGATTACAATAATGAGACATTATTTTAATTATAAATTAAGCTATACTATACTGTTTTTTCATGCCTTCTGATATTCTTTCACTTTTATATCTTGCTATAAACTTGAAATAAAGAGGAAAAACACATTTATCATTTGTATTTCGTGATAAAACTGACAGAATTAGAAAGCCGAGCTGTGTTATATTAAAAGCAACAAAGCACAAAATTATTGCGATTACTGGGTGGCTGGCGTGCTACAAATAATGAATGGAAGACGTTAAATATTATGTCCAATTATTTACTGTATTATACCATGAATAAAACAGCTTGTGAATAGTCACTTACATGTTATAGCCTACAGGCTACCTCAGAAAAGAAAACAATATAACTTATGTTAACGTTAGAACGTTTTATTAATTAAATAGGCTACATGTGAGGAATAAAAGTTTGGACGCCACATACATTTTTGCTGAGTAGGTGGTGGAATTTTCACAAATTTTGAATTTTGGAATTTTCACAAAGAAAACAGTATAATTTAATGAATTGGTTCACATAAATACAGCGATCTGATCATTAAAGAGCTTGAAAACACATTATTGTAACGTAAGACACATAATTTGTGTTTCGCTATAAAACTGATTTTGAAAACTGAGACTTATATTAAAAGTAGGCCTACCAAAACCACAAAGCTTATTGCTATTGGGTGGCTGGCGCACTACAAATAACAAATGCAATGGAAGACATGAAATATTATTTCCAAGCATACTGTCCCCGCGAGTATGACACATGGTATGATTTCTGCTAATAATCCCACATATATTTGTAGTGTATTAAAAAAGGGTTAAATAAGAGAGCTACAGCGCCCCCCAAAGGAATGTCGATTGGGTGTGTGAGCTGATGTTAAGATAAAAAGTTGTTCCTGTTCAGTCTGTTAATAAATATCATATTCTTGATATTAAGCTGTTTCCGCGAATCCTTAAAATTGACCCTTCCTCATCCCAGTAAGATGATGCGGCTGCTCAGACGCAATAATATTAAAATCAATTCCGGTAGCTTGGCAACTTCTCAATCCGGGCCATTTGCATGCGCATTAAAGGCTATACTCTCAAAATATTATAACTTTAATTTCTACGATTTAAATTCTCGAAACATTTCGACTTTATTCTCAAAACATTCCGACTTTATTCTCGTAATATTTCGACTTTATTCTCAAAATATTTCGAATTTATTCTTGTAGTAGGCTATTTCGACTTTATTCTCAAAGCATTTCGACTTTATTCTCGTAATATTTCGACTTTATTCTCAAAATATTTCGAATTTATTCTTGTAGTAGGCTATTTCGACTTTATTCTCGAAGCATTTCGACTTTATTCTCGTAATATTTCGACTTTATTCTCGAAACATTTCGACTTTATTCTCGAAACATTTCGACTTTATTCTCGAAACATTTCGACTTTATTCTCGAAACATTTCGACTTTATTCTCGAAACATTTCGACTTTATTCTCGAAACATTTCGACTTTATTCTCGTTATTTCGACTTTATTCTCGTTATTTCGACTTTATTCTCGTTATTTCGACTTTATTCTCGTTATTTCGACTTTATTCTCGTAATTTCGACTTCATTCTCGTAATTTCGAATTCATTCTCGTAATTTCGACTTCATTCTCGAAATATTACGACTTTAATCTCGTAATCTTAGATTTCTTTTTTTTTAACGTGGCACTAAAACGCCGTCGTAGACTTCTGTCATAATATTGCAGTACCATTTAAAAAAAAAAAAGAAAGAAAAGCTGGTAATGTTCTGCCAGGACATTATCCAGTAATTTTACAGACTTTCCATTCAACTTAAAACACAGCGCAATGAAGTGCAACATTCAAAATACATGTAAAATACCTGTGAAAAAAAATTAATAAATTAATATTGAAAATTTCTTCATATTACACTGAACAAAATTATAAACGCAACACTTTTGTTTTTGCCCCCATTTTTCATGAGGTACTTTGCACCCTTTTTTATCTGTTTTTAACAGTTTATAATTTATATATTAATTTATATAACTTAAAATGCATGCATGTAAATGCATGCATGCCACCTTTGAGCAGCATTAAACAGTCTATAAGTGTAAATAAACATGTAAACGTCAGATGCAGCTTCTGTTCCATCTTTGCAGTGTAAAGAAGGCATTTGTTGATGTTGACAAAATCCCTTTGGTTACAGTCTGTGTAGTATTATGATTGATTGAAATAATTGGTTATGGTTACATCTAAGTATTTAACATTAAAGTCACCACAGACACATTTAATAAAGGTAAATATTACAATTATCCTTAAAAAAAAAGTCCTGAAAATCAAGTGGGTAAATATTGCCCCTTAATCAAAAAAGTTCATTTCTGATTCTGGTGATAAAGATAATTTTCACAATACTTTTTATTCTAAATGTTCTGATTTCTCTGCATCGAAATGGTAAAAAACCCACAGGGGTTTCTCCGGCCAGACCTCAAAAAAAGAAGCTCTTTTACACTGACAGCTGATATCTGCTCTTCTCCGGCCCCATTGGACTCATACAGTTTGATTCATGTGCTTGGTTGAGCGTCTGCATGGCCCCTGAAAAGACTGATGCTGGGAAGGGAATGACAGATGGGCTGTTTGACTGGGAATCAGAGGACCGGGGTGCTGCTCGCAGTCAAATGCATCATGGCTCGCAGACTTGTGAAGGGTTCTGCTCTCTTTAGATTAAAGTCTATAGAGAGATCCATCAGCAGACGCTCGTTTATCAAAGACGGAGCGGCTGTCACTGTGTCTGACTTCAGAATCGCTAACGGTCAGAGAACGGGGCTAATTATACAGTAGGTTTGATAGCACAACATGACAGTTTTTATGGATTTGTTCACATTGCACCCAATCCAGATTGGTTTTTCCTCTGCTAACATGCTGACTATGTCATCTTGACAAATGCTGCATATTATTAAAGGAATAGTTCACCTCAAAATGAAAATTTGCTGAAAATGTATTCACTCTCAGGCCATCTAAGACAAGTTTGTTTCTTCATCAGAACAGATTTGGAGAAATTATCATTACATTAGCATCGCTTCCTCAATGGATCCTCTGCAGCGAATGGGTGCCGTCAGAATGAGAATCCAAACAGCTGATAAAAACATCACAATAATCCATAACACGACTCCAGTCTATCCTGTCTTGTGAAGTGAAAAGCTGCTTGTTTGTAAGAATCTATCAGATTAGAGTCCTTTATTCATAATATTGCTTTCTCCAGTGAAAAAGTCATCTTGTCTGAATCAGGAGAGAAATATGCACAGATCAAACAGAAGTGAAAACAGTCCAAACCGTTCTAAACAAATATGTTGGAGGATTATGATGTTAGAGGACAACAGGGGATGGACTTTTTCACTGGATGAAGCGTTATTATGTATTATGGACTCAATATTTTGTCCAGAAGTGATGGTTCAATGTTAAAAGCGTTATTATGCATTATGGACTCAATATTTTGTCCAGAAGTGATGGTTCAATGTTAAAAGGCCTTAATGATGAATCTGTACAAACACACAGCTTTTTGCTTAAGAAGATGTTAACTGATGGACTGGAGTGGTGTGGATTACTTGTGGATTATCGTGATGTTTTTATCAGCTGTTTGGACTCTCATTCTGACGGCACCCATTCACTGCAGGGTATTGTGCCCAATTCTTACCCCCCCCACCATATTATTACCCGCTAAGAATTGGTAGGTTTAGGAGTAGGTGTGGGAGAGGGGTTAGGATTAAGGTTGGGGTTAGGATTAGGCAATCAGGTAGCGACTTGGACGACAGGGATAATCATTTGGCAGGAGGTCGAAATTTGGCACAACACCGGCCTTGGGACTACTTGTGGAGTATTGTGATGTTTTTATCAGATGTTTGGCCATTCACTGCAGAGGATCCATTGCTGAGCAAGTGATGTATTGCTACATTTCTCCAAATCTGTTCTGATGAAGAAACAAACTCATCTATACCTTGGATGGCATGGGGGTGAGTACATTTTTGGGTGAGCTATTTCTATAAGTATTTGTATTATTTGCTTAGAGAAGTGTACCTGGGAGCACAGTCCAGAAGGTTGCACGGCCGTGGTTGACTGATCGGTTTGGGAAGATGATGACAGACTGAATGAGGCATCTCTTGGCCCTCTGACGTCAAACATTGTACCTTCCTCATCTGAGTCCCTCTGTTGCCACAGGAAGTGCTGCATGTGCTCCACTCGCCCAAACGCCACTCAAACTCTACACCCCGCAAAAGACACAAAGAGAAATACACACACAGTTAGAGATGATATTAAAATTCTTGGTGATACAAATTTTTTTTTGCTCTGTAGTCTTTGTATCATTTAAAACTGACTTTTAAAATGATTTTAGATTATTTTTACTGTTCTATTTTTCATTTATTTAGTCATTGTATATATTGTGTTGTATATAAATAGTACAGAATACTATAGAATTTGAATATAGACCACCTACTGATCATTGATAATAAAATTCTAGACTATTTAAACTGATCAAAAGTGAAAGACATTTACACATTTTCAAAATATTTCTATTTTAAAATAAATACTATTCTTTTGGAATTCTATTTGGAATCAAAGAATCCTAAAAAAAAAAAAAAAGCATCTCTGTTTCCACCAAAATATGAAGCAGCACAACTGTTTTCAACATTTATAACAATAATATATGTTTCCTGTTCAGCAAATCAGCATATTAGAATGATTTCTGAAGGATCATGTGACACTGAAGACTGGAGTAATGATGCTGGAAATTCAGTTTTGCTGTCACAGGAATAAATTACATTTTAAAATATATTAAAACAGAAATCAGTATACGATATGGTGCCAATATATATCCAGACATAAAGCCTGTGAATTTCAATTATAAAGGACAAAACAGGTAAGGCATGAATCAATACCAGGGAAGCACTATTAGAGAAGCACCACTATTACTCAAGTGCTGCCAAATTGCCTGATTCAAAGAGAGAGGTTATAGGGACCATTTACAAGCCCTTAAAGGTTTCTAGGAATCTGGGCTTGAATATCTACACAATCGTCTCTGGCTTTTAAAATTCCTGGCATTGTGCGGGAACTGAAAGGAAGACATACAGTTTTAACAATACACAAATGAGCTCCGAGCGCTAGGTTTTCTACAAGACAGAACTGAAGTCCAATTCATGTCCAAACCTTCAACATAACACAGTCGAGTTTTACTTTCCTGTCTATTCTGGGTGTTGAGTTTCATCAGAAGACTACGGCTATTCATCATTCACACACTTTTTTTATTAGCACTTTTTGCTGACTTTATGTATTGCACTTCTTTGTATTGCACTACTTTATGCACTTCTTATGTATTGTCACATCACACATATAACAAAGATACATAAATAAAAATTATAAATATATATTAATCTAAAATATCTAATAAAAATATACAAGGTAAAACAACAACAAAAAACATGTACAAAAAATACACATTCTTTGAAAACTTGTCTTAAAATCTTATGCAGTGTTGCATCCTGAGTGCTTTTAACAAAAACCATACAAGCATTTCAGTTACTTGAAATAAAATAAAGATGAACTGAAATAAAATAATATAAACTTATTTTTATTTCACCATGTTCTCAAAGCAACATTTCTCATTTTCATTTAGTTTTACAATGTACTAAAATAACACATACTAAAACTTTTTAAAAAACAATAAATAATACAAATGACACTACGGAAAACATTGCATTATGAATAAATAATCTTAATAATAAGAGTAATAATAATTACTACTACTACTAATAATAATAATACATTATAATAAAATGTACATTTACTGATTTTTCATTTATTCAAAGTGATTTATAAATGAGAAAAGTATTTGTTATAAACAATATTACTTTCTTGATGTGTGAAAATACTTAGTATACAGTCCCATGAAACTACAAGACACAAGCCTTAACACGCACCAAAAAATGGCAAATTATGTAGGTAAGACTAATAATATGGTGTTTAAATTTCAAAACAAGCTCATACACTCCTAAAAATAAAGGTTCTTTGTTGGCATTGACCATTCCATGAAGAACCTTTAACAACAATGGAATCTTTCCATTCCACAAAAGGTTCTTTAGATTATAAAATGTTCTTCACACTAAGAAAAAAAGTTTTTTGGGGATCCCAAAATAATTCTTCTACCGTATAGCTGCAAATGCCCCCTTTTGGAATCTTTATTTTTAAGAGTGTATCATTTAAACAACATGAAAGTGCCGTACCTATCCTCAAGGTATCTCCAGGTTTGACTGTGACGCTGGTGCCGATCACAGAGGCCATCAGAACCCTCTTCCTATTCATCTCCTTTGAAACCTGGTGCTCAGATTCACCCACAGCTCCTCCTGGCATCAAGACAGCACTGTGTCATCAAACATCTCACCATCAAACGCAATCAACCAAAGCATTCCTACAGGTAAAGATTATTCCTTTGATGGCTGAACAACCTCAAGTGGCTGAATTATTACTCCTAGTTAGAGCTTTTTCCCAATCAGCAGAGAGATTACAGCCCGTTTCGACCGTGATGGAGACAGAAATGACCTCAATGAAATACGGTGGGAAGTTGTGTCATCTGAGGCCAAACAAGGCCTCGGCTGCCTTCTGTTTGTGGCCTATAAGATCTCCAGAGACAAGCGGCCTCTACAAAGAAGGGAATATTTCTTCATTCCGCTGCACAAATGGATTTTACCACCCCTACAGTCTGTAGGTCTCACGTTATTTCTCAACAAGACGCGCCAAACGATGCCAATAGCAATAAGCCACTCGCAAATCTCCCGCCGAGTTCGCTGACTTTGTGGGAAACCGAGCCAACCCACAGAGTGCGGTTCACTTAGCACCGAAATGCTGTCGTGTGAGGATTTCCCTGTCACCCGGAGAAGTGTGGACTGACATACGGCTGCTGTGCGAATCGCTACTCACCCGCCACACGCAGCAGGCTGGAGGCCACCGACTTTCCAATGCTGTTGGCAGCCACGCAGGAGTAGGTGCCGTAGTCTGGCGGTGTGAGGTTTCTCAGGAGCAGAGATCCGTCCGGGAGAGGACTAGCGCTGGTGCCCAGCGGACCCTCCTTGCGGTGCCAGCTCAGCGTTGGCCGCGGGACACCTGCTCAGAGACAAACGTCAGGTCACTCCCAATCAATCAGTTCACACTGGAGTCTGGAGCTGATGCTAATCACCGCTTTCTATGAGTAGGGTACACTTTAGGTGTCCCATTACTTTTTAAAGGTGTTTGAGGGACTAATTGTATGTTGTCAGAAAAGTATTATTTAAAATAAAATTAGCATTGCAGAAAAAGATGGTATTTTTAAACACATCAAATCAAGCCCTTAAAATGGTGATTTTGGTCTTTTCCACCTCATGTCCTTGTAGACTGTATAAAATAGAATAACAAATAAAATAGTTCAACATCATCATTTTGAATAAATTATAATTTTGACATTTTTGAAAAAACAAGACAAAAACAACAACAAATTCACTTGTTACATTCAAAAATGTTTTTACATTCAAAAATTTTATTTTAGCTGTGTCCCACATTTGCAGGCAAACCTGTGTTCGCATGACTTTGTGACATTATTAAAAATATTTAAAAAATAAAATAAAAAAAAACATTCTTTAAAATTCAGAAAGCTGAATTTTTTTAATCCAGTTTCTCAATTTCTACACAAATTGTACTGTTGACTGCATTTGTCAAACTCAACAATGTTGTGAAACTTAAATATGTGTTTAATGTTTGATTTTTTTGAAAAGAATCTCACAAACTGAGAAGTGCCAATATTAGTTTCCAGGGTTGCATTGCAACAAAACAAAACAAAAAACAAAACAAAAATAAGTTTGACCTTTTCCACTGAGTTTCACATTCAATATTTTCTGACCATGTGAAATATATATTTAGAGTTTCAGACCTTATTTTGCACCCCATTCAAGAAAAGCTGGTCTGGGCGCAGCTTTCCCTAAAACAAACCTAAGCTCTTGACAAATCACTGAACAAGTTCCAGTATTTAGGGGCAACTGCCATCGTGCCCTTAAAAGACTCATATGTCAACATCAAAGCCCGCGCCGAATAAATCAAACCGCAGAAAATGTTGATTCAAAGAGCAGATCAGCAAGAGGCCAGCAGATTGCCACGAATTACTTGTACAAATGGGCACAATGAATGCAAATTGCCTCCCTCCAACCAGTTCCCATGGGACGCCCCCGCTGAAAATAATGAGCAGCACATGGATTGGAGTCTGAGTTTTATGGTCCCCCGTTCTGCCGAATGGAGACATTAGTACTGACATACAGCAGTTAGTCTGAGAGCCAATGAATAGACACACTCTTAGCAATGGAAAATCACATCGGAGGCCTTGAGGTGTGTGTGTGTGTGTGTGTGTGTGCATCAAGCGCACACGTGGGCATTGACACACTCTGGCACCAGTAAACAGTCAGGCATGCCTGCAAAGATGGCAGGAAGGGATGTTGTTAAGATGTAGGTAGGATTAATAGTGGCCGCCGCAGTGACCTCTGCTCTCCTGGAGAGGGAATTTCCACTGGGAGGAGAAACGCACACAGGAACAATAACTGCATGATGATGAAGAAAAAAATGGAACATTAAAAGAAGATATATTACATACAAAATGTTTATCTCTACGTGCTGACCGCCTACTGACTGTAGACTCGTACAAACACACGCTCCGTTCCAATACACATTAGAAGTGCTCCGAGCCGGACTCATTTCAAAACTACTTCTTTCTTTGGCTTTTGACCAGTCAGAGAGATCGAAAGGTAGTACTTTGATGCCAGTGATCTTTATTATTATTGTTGCTATTTTCACTAGTCCTATTCTTATTAATTTTCTCATTATTGTTATTATTTTTTGCATTAGGTTTTGCATTAACTGATGTAAAGCACATTGGTCAACTTATGTTTAACACTACACTGTTAGCATTTTAACTATATTAAATCAAATAAAATGATAAAAATACAATAAATTGAAAAAAAAAAAATCTTATAGTATAGAAAACAATAGAATCAGAAAAAAATGCTTTATTTTCTTTCTTCTGTTCCAATATCGGGCTATGCTGTTATATGCTATATAACAATATAAACAATACAACAATTTATAAATATAAAATGAACAGAAAAATAAAATAGTGCAAATAATATTTAGTTTGACCTTCTGATCTGATCACAATCAATATTTTCTCACAATTTGTTGAATTTAAAATATATATATATATAGATATATATATATCTTTTTATTTAATATTTATTACTAGATAAAATTACACTTTGTATGTTCCTTTTCCCCCTTCTGTTCCAATTCCTTAGCTTTGAAGTTATCATTTTAACTACATAGTCAGGCTGTAGATAAATAAAAGACAGCAGACAAATAAAACTATAAATGTAAAAATGGAATTATATTTGAAATGATTTCAATACTGAAGAGTATTAATAAAATTGTTCAGATTTACTTAAAGGAAGAGGAATGTATTTCTAGCAGCATGCAAATGTTAAAATCTACTAAAATAAATTCCCTCCTGTGTGCTTTGCACTTCTTATATGATGCACAGAGTAGCTGCCTGTGTAGAGTGTTCCAAAATCACGTCCAAAGTCCCGTTTGAGGTTACATGGAAGCTATGTAGGCAGCTCACTAGATTTTAGAACGGATCTACTGTTAATGACCTGCGTGATAAGCAGACTGAATTCTGCTCTGTAATAACGTGACCTGGATCAGACATTCGCTGTATCCGGGTGTGTGTGTCCTCTAACAACACATCTCTCCACACCATCAGCTTAACCACTCAATTACAGTATCTTCTTACATCATTACCCATACTGCACTGCTCCGTGCCTGCCTATGCCTTCAAATCCTGTTTATTCATCTCAGGGAATCAGATGGTGATGAAAGCATGGGAGAACAGCTGACACTTGTGGCTTTCTGGCCTTTTGTGAGGCCAGTGTTCACAGCAGGTGTCCTCTGCATCAACCAAATCACTAGATAAACAAGTCTACATAAACTGCGACGGTGAGTGAAGACAGACACAACGACCTCAGAGACCTTTGTTTATATAAACATGCAAATATAAAGGAGGTGAAAGGGAGAACAGTGTCCAGTTTGGGAAGTTTGAGGGGCACGAAAGACCCAAAAATTGATCTCATTGAACAATGAGGCTATTAAACACTATAATTACATCTGAATTATATGCATTCAATTCCACTGCGTAGGTAGAAATCTATAGACAGCTCTATAAAAAGTATATTTTAGTACAATAGAGCGACAGGAGCCCTGTTTTGCTACAGTAGATTGGCGTTTGTAAATGACGCAGCGCGGCATAAATCCCATCGAAGGGCCCCACATCCTGAATGCCTGTTGACTTTACAAAGCATATTAAATTAAGTACATTAAAATATCATACATTAATTTTAAAACAATATATTAATATATGTATCTAATTTAATTATAATGTTTGTATTATATTTCATTACATAATATAATATAATATAATATAATATAATATTTTTAATAGCACTACAAATTTGCTTATAGATCACATTATGTTAGACTAAGCACTGGTGTTTATTATTTATTTATTAATTATGCTTTAAATTTTTTTTTTTTGATATAATGATTGGCGTTTGTAAATGACGCAGCGCGGCATAAATCCCATCGAAGGGCCCCACATCCTGAATGCCTGTTGACTTTACAAACCATTTCTGTCCAATTAGCCGAATCTTTCACCAAAGCCACATGGACAAGAGCTATTAAGCATGGGATATGCACACATCAAACATGTTCAGTTTTTCACAGAGTGAAGTATCTCGATAATTTGAAGAATCTACATTGAGGCCGCACTGGAGATTGCGGAAACTGGTAATGACGAAAAGAGGTTTGCTCACGAAAATACACATTAGTGCAATTAAAGCCATAGAATGTGTGTGTGTCAGATTGATTTTTAGCATTTTTGTTGCCAAATCTCACTAATTAGCTTTTATTTTATAAGTTATACAATGTGAAACACTGCATGTTTCACATTGTATTGTATTGTGTATTTATGTTTTATGGGTGAATCTCAAAATAGAAATGTAAGGTCATATTTCACCCTAAAATTAAAAATTCATACATGTCCTATTTTTGTATTATATTTGTATAATATAATATAATATAATATAATATAATATAATATAATATTTCTTATTTTTCTTTCGATTGTGACATTTCATAATTCTGGAGATTCACCTGTAAATCGTCCCATACCTTTAATGGGGCACTCGAGGGTGAGGTTGGCACCCAAACGGACACTGATAACCCCTCCAACCACCACCTTCAGACTGCTGCTCTTCACATCTGACGTGTTTCTCCGCGAGGCAGCGATCGTGGGAGTTTCTGTTTATAAAGAAATAAAAACCATCCGCTCACATTACATACAAAACAGTCATTACAGAGAGCAACCATGTGTAATGTCTCACCAGCCAGCAGAACTAGTGTTGTCTCTGAATCAGAGCCCAAGTCATTGGTGGCGGTGCATCTGTAGATTCCCACATCACTGGCGCCGGGGCTGAGGATGTGTACTTCTCCCTCGCTGTCCCACGATACCCTGGGGAGGGCAAGAGAGACATGTCCAATCAGCTGTAGAGTTCAGAGAACACCATTTTATTGCGTTTGCCATACTCACGGATGTAGCATTAAAGACCCCATGTGATGAAAACCAAGCTTTTAACATTGTCTGTCTGGGGTTTTCAATGTGCTTAAAGACAAACCATGTGCAAATTCATCAGTCAACATCACTGCTGAGGATTTTCTGCTTAAAACAGCAGTGTAATAAAAACTAAAAAATGCGGTTTGAAACAGACCCCGTTTCCTGTCGTCACAAACACGTAACCAATCCCATGAACTTGCAGTTTGGGGCTTTTCATATCATTAGCAAAGCGTTTTTACCTAAAGATGTTGAGTTTTAAAAGCTATCTGTCTGAAATGGCAAATGGGAACATGGTTTGTGAACAACAACAACACATTATTAGCTGTTTGATGACATAGTCGAGCCAAAGGCTAATGATATCAATTGCTGTTACGTGTGCGACATTGTAGAGAGCGAGACATAAAATCCTCTACCATTCTGATACATGGATGTAAACAAGCCATTATGCTCTTCCTTGCCATTGTGTAGCGTTTAATACAGAAAGTGGAGCAGGTAGTATGAGAGTGAAGGTGGGGCTAATTTGCATATTCATGACTCTGTGTATACTAAATGAGGTAAGGGCATAGAGTTTTATTCAAGCCATTTTAAGGCACGAAGAAATTATTTCACAAAAGGGTATTAAAATGTCATTTTGATTATCAAAGATGAGTTTTAAAGGATAAAATTAGTGGCTGCAGGGAGAACAGTTTACTTAAACCAGGTTGTTGAAAAAACCAGCATATGCTGGTTTGAGCTGGTCCTTAGCTGGTCCCTCCTGCTCAGGACCAGCTAAGGACCAGATTAAACCAGCTAAGGACCAGCTTAAACCAGCATCCAAGCTTCAAAACCTACCTAACCAGCATATGCTGGTTTTAAAACAACAGCTGGTTTCTATGTATTCCAGACTGAGGTGAGACCACAGGAGCTCAATGGCCTTTCAGTGAAAACACACACCATGGTTGTGTCTTAATCAAGTCACACCCTCGGATCAGGTCGAGATCTGGTTCAATCTCTCATTTCCTGTGTATCAATCAGAGGTGTCCCTCAGGCTCTGCTACTCTTAGTTCTGGTTCACGTGATCTCCTGCAGCAATCAGGAGTCCCAGAAGAGCCAATCAGAGGCAGCGTGATGGACTCTCAGAGGTGTTTATATACCTGATTAAAGTGTGTATTGTGCGTGTCTGGAGGGCTGCTCGGGGACATCATCTGACACTTGTGAAAGACTAGTGGCCCTCCAGAGTTAAAGAAAAAAAAGTACGCTTTGAACTTGTAGCGATCCTACAACAGAGTAACACTAGAAGGCATCAGCTTAATAGCTATTTTCTCAAAACTAGAAAAAATCTATTATTCTATCATGATATGTTTATACATTTTTAATCACCATTTTATGTACATTTACTGAATTATTCTAAGTGACATTTACTAGTTCATGAATTCCCTGATCATCAAACCAATAAATGTTAATAACTACTGTATGATATGCCTAACAAATATCTTCCAGATCTAGTTTCTCCAGTTTATTTAATTTAAATATAATATATACATTATATATATATATATATATCAATTTATCATTTAGAACAAATAAGTATTAAATACCTAAGTATGAAATCACTGTTAAATATTTTCCAGATCTAGTTTATTGAGTTAACTGATGAATATATATATAAATGTGACCCTGGACCACAAAACCAGTCTTAAGTAGCACAGGTGGTCCAGGGTCAAATATATATATGTTTTTTTTTTTACTGTATTTTATATTCTGTGATTAATCACGATTAATCGCACACTTCATGAAATTAAGCATAGACCATTTATCTTGTTTCAAATGTTTA
>NW_015539871.1:362831-363931 GCF_001515605.1 Sinocyclocheilus anshuiensis
AAGAAAAAAAAAAAAAGAATTTTATAGTATGTGTACAGTGCAACACCAAAGAGCTCTTTTACATTTTAGAGAAGCCAAGTTGTGATACCGAACAGGACCACAATGTGCATAAATACAATGTGATCAGTGTGTCAAGAGCTCATACACGCATTATTATAACGGACTCACGCGTGCTTACTGTACGACTCCTGTACGCCACCGCAATCGTCTTTACCTTGATTGCAGTCTTCATCCATCAAAGCTTTACTAGCGAGACTGGTTATCCAGTCGCGTCTCATCTGGCCATACAGCAATTGGATGTGTGGACAATCCGTTCAGTCTGTACTTCAGCTCGCGCTCTTCAGAGACAATGACAGAATATGACAGAGCTCGTGTTTAAAAGCTAAACACACTGGAATGAAAATTTCACTGAAAACTCTGTTCTCTCTGCAATCTCTGATCTAATCAGCCTGGTTTCCTTTATATTAGCGCTGTTTTGGACGGATTGTTTGAATGTATTCACTTACTGGATCATTGGACTGAAAACTTTCCCGGAGAAATGATCTGATCGCAAGTAGAGAAGCAAAATTTTATTAATTTTGAATAAAAATATTTAACGCAATTAACACAGGGGCGGGGCTAGGGTTGGCCACACCACTCACAACTGCTGCTTCTGTCACTTTTTCTCTTGACAAGAAGTGCATTTATTCAGTCGCAGAATGACTGAGAACGGGATACGTTTCAGACGCGCTCCTCTTCACTTCAGCGCCAGGCGCGAGTCAAACGAGTGCGGAAACGGTACTGTGCTCGCAGCGCGTGCTCTTCAATTGCACACACAAAGGCGCCGGCAGCCCGGCGCGCGCTGTAGCCTGTATCCTTTCATATCAAAGCGCGAAATAAACTACGTGCATGCAATGTTGTGGTCAGTTAAGTCATGAAGTTACCAATAAGGCGATTAAAGCTGCCTTAAAACTGTGCATGCATGTAATATATTTTATATGAGTCACATTTAAGAACATGTCTCTGAAATGGTTTTCAAAACTGTCTGTTTTAAGTTCACTTAAATTAGAAGTAACTTTTTAAAGTCTAATAAATGTTAAAATTGATAGCTCTCAATTATA
>NW_015539871.1:364336-369401 GCF_001515605.1 Sinocyclocheilus anshuiensis
GGGGTGAAGAATGGTGCCCCCCGCCTGAGAGAGGAGGTCCCTCCTGATCGGAATCTCCAGCGGAGAGCCGTCAAGGAGGGACACCAGGTCCAAGCACCATACTCGGGCCGGCCAGAGCGGGGCTACTAGCAACAGACGGACTCCATCCCGGTGTAATCTCTCTCGAACTCCCGGGAGCAGAGCGATCAGGGGAAAAGCATACAGACAAAGCCTCGGCCACTTCTGTACCATGGCATCCAGCCCCACTGGAGCTGGATGCGTGAGGGAGAACCAGCGCGGGCAGTGTGTCGTTTCCTGCGACACAAATAGATCCACTTCCGCCTGGCCAAATTCCCTCCAGAGGAGCTCCACCACTGTATGTGTGTGTGTATATATATATATATATATATATATATATATATATACAGTAAAACAGTAATATTGTGAAATATATTAATACAGTTCAAAATGTTAGTGTATTCAGTGTCTCGGGATCCTTCAGAAATCATTCAGATATGCAGATTTGCTGCTCACAAAATATTTATTTTCTTCTGATTATCAATGTTGAAAACAGTTGTGCTGCCTAATATTGGAGAAACCGTGATACTGTTTTTCAGGATTCTTTATGAAAAGAAATTCAAAAGAACAGCATTTATTTGAAAGATAAATCTTTTGTCTTTGCTGAAAAAAGTTTTTCTTTCAAACAAAAAATGTGTACTATTTGAAAAGTACTATTTGTAAGAAACACAAAGTTGCTGCCAATGTGAACAATTCAAAATCAATAATTTCTAAGGCTTGATTTCAGTGAGGATGCTGCCTTGGAATACAGCTGCCTATGTAGACAGACACAGCATGGAAGCTCCCTATGTTCTGGAAGAGAAACAGAGTGATTAAGAAAGTCAGAAAGGGTTAGAAAGCACCAGGGTGCAGTGAGCTCTCCGTCCACTCCCACCCAAAGCCACAAAGGGACGCCGGCACAAAATGTGCATTGTATCCCATCCAGCACACATCTCATGAAAGCCCACTCTTTCAGAGCCACTAATAAAAACACAGCAGCTGAGTCATGTCTGAAGTATCCAACTCATAGAAAAGATATCATCTAAAGTGTGATGGCACGTCTGGAGCGACTCAGATGTGTGCGGAAAATCAGCCTCGGGACAATGGCAGCATTGTTTCCACAATCACACTTACATGCCACCTTTAATGAACAAAATAATGATTACGAGACATCTTTGGAAAAATTCGAGCTTGCACTTCAAATAATTTCAGATGATTGCTTTTTTCTTGTTTTATGCATAAACCTAATTTGAATGTTTCTTACCAAACTTAATTCAAGACATATTGTCTGCAAAAGTCTGAAAAACGTTGTCCCTCAAATAAAGATATTTTGTTTATCTGATGTTTACATACTTTTTACTGGAAAACAAAGCAAGAATACAGATTAAAAGATTTTTAAATGTGTTCAGTGTTCCTGTGCTGACTTACAGTGTTTCCTGTTGAAACAGGAAGTTGAGGCAGAATCAAGTGTTGTTATTATTAGCTAAAAGTATAAAAATAATATATATTTTTTTTTGTTAATTGAAATAAAGCTAAGATAAAACAAGGTACAAAGAATAGATGAAAAATTAAAACTTAAAAAGGTTAAACGAAAACTAGAAATATTACCGTCACAACTATAACTGATTTTTTAAAGTTTCATGGAAATTACATGGAAATATTACATTTAAATGATTCAAATATTAAATACTAAAATTACTAAATAATATTACTTGAACAGAAATTAAAGCTAATTTACAAAAAAAAGACAAAAGCACCTAAAACTACTAAAACTAAAAATTAAAACCTGAAAATATAAAAACAAAAATATTAGATGAAAAATTCAGACTTAAAAAGGTTAAAAGGAAACTAGAAAAGTTACATTCACAACTAACTGGAAAAAGGAAATTACATGAAATTGTTACATTTAAATCATTAAAATATTGCATAATAAAATTACCAAATACTAATTAAAGAGAAAATTATATTTTAAAACTAAATGAATTGACAAAAGCACAAAAATGACTAAAACTAAAATTAAAAACTGAAAATATAAAAATAAAAGCTCATTTAAAACATTAATACTATAAAGGAATATAAATAATTCTTAAATAACCCTGAGCAGAGCATATTGAAGAGATTTATTTACTAGCCCAAGTGAAAAGAACCAGCCCGTAAAAACTCTATATAATCCAGATATGGTTTGGATGCATTTTTCACTTGTCTTATGGTGGAAATCATAAAGATGTTTGCTTAAAAACAGAACAGCACATCTCTTCTCATCAAGATCGAGGTATAATTCATTTCTAGAACACAAAAGTGCTAGTTTAATACTTAAAGTTACCGTTTTGTTTAAAGCACTAACCCTAAATACTGTATAAGCAATAGTAACTGTCAGTCTTCTGTTACGAGACGGAGCAGAAACTGCATTGGTTTGAGTGTGAAATCCCGTTCACAGCTCTAGGAGTAAAGCAACCTTGTTAGGATCTGATTTAGAGCGCCACAGCGGTGCCAAGACACATCTGAATGAAAGAGCGAGAAAGTGTGAGACTTCACACAGCTTTAGAGTCCGTGAACGTCAATCACCTCGCCTGTGCTTTGCTTCACTTTTGGCCAAAAATAAGAAGCGCTATGTAAGCACCACAGCAGAGATGGCCCTGGGGCCACGAGCGCCACAGGAGCCGTGGATGGGAGGAGAATGCAGATCTACAGCGTCACACGGAGCCATGCTTCTCCAGTGCGGCTGTCATTGCACACGTTTCATATGAAATCACTTCTTTTCAGGTCACCCCAAAGTGTTTACCAAGACAACAACATGGAAAGAAGAAAACTTTGTTAAATGTATTACTGAAACACCACATATTGTATATGTGACCTGATATCAGATTCCAAAAAAAAATTTTATTTATTGAAATGATCTGTGAACTTTTAAAGGATTTGGAAAACCCACAATCACATATTTTTTGGGAAGAAAAATAATTAATATAACTAAGAGGTTTGGAAAGACTAACTGAAGCATACTCACCTGTGTTATGTTTGATTTTATAAAATCATAATATTATACAGACCACAAATGATTCTGCAATTATGACTGTAATTTTTATTTTATTTTTATTTATTCATTTATTTTATTATTATTATTATTTAATTTATTTATTTTTGATATTGATATGTTCATTTGTAAATTTGTGCATTATTCTAAAGTTTATCTACTTACTTATTTTGTATGTTATTATTATTATTATTACTACTACTGTTGGTGATATTTATTATTATTTTATGTCTATTTTAATTTATTTATTTAATTTTATTAATGTTGGATAATGTTTTTTTTTTTACAATTTTGCAATAGTGCGAAGCTTTTTGTTAACGCTTTGGAAATATTACAAAATTTAAAAAAAATTACAAAGAAAGTTTTTACTACATAAAACTACATTTTTACTTCATAAAACAGTAAAAACTAATAATAAAATAGTAATATTTTTAAAAATATTATCAAATGAAGATATTACTGTTTTCAAAACACAGTTATGCTGCTTACTTTTGGTGGATTTATTTATTTATTTGTTTTCACTTTTGAGTTTAATGCACCTTTTCTTGATTAAAAGTAAGTAAATAAGTATGTATGCATGTATTCATTTTTATTTATTTATTTATTTCACCCCAAACTTTTGAACGATATTGTACATAATCGAAATAAATAATAGAAATAATTAAAATGCTATCAAATTGTGACCTTCACAAATTGTCTGAACATCTTGACAGACAAACGGATAGACAGGACAGTTTTTGTTTCTTCCCATCAATGCAAAAAAAAAAAAAAACAAACACACACTAGTTTAGTTTAATGCACCTTTTCTTGATTAAAAGTAAGTAAATAAGTATGTATGCATGTATTCATTTTTATTTATTTATTTATTTCACCCCAAACTTTTGAACGATATTGTACATAATCGAAATAAATAATAGAAATAATTAAAATGCTATCAAATTGTGACCTTCACAAATTGTCTGAACATCTTGACAGACAAACGGATAGACAGGACAGTTTTTGTTTCTTCCCATCAATGCAAAAAAAAAAAAAAACCCAGACACACTGTAATTTGGAACAATTTCCGTATAGCGAGACGTGTTTAAAATATCCCCAATACCTGCAGTGAGAGAAGAATAACATGCTCTAACTGTAAATATTACTCTGTAGGAGTGGAATGCATTCATTCTGGGTTGGCACTGGGCTGGCATGAGCTGGCAGTGAAGTTATATTTGGTTTTGGAGTCAAGTGGCATTGAATAGCAGTGTTATGATGGTGGCAGTGATGCAGTAGAGACCGCACACAAACACAGCTGTCAACAAAAGAGTGGGAGGCAAATGATTTGGCAGCTCTGAGCAATACTGTGGTCAAAATAACTGGGGCATAATAAATAAATAAAGTAATATAGAAGAATTGTGCATGATCCAAAAATATATTACGACAAAAAATGGTTATAGCTGAAAACAAGATTGTTCCCCTCAGCTGAACTTGAGATTTCTATTAAAAAAAAAAATATATATATATATATATATTCTTGCTTGCCAGACTTGAGTTCTGTCAAGGATCTAAAGATGATGTGGCATCAAAAATCATAGAAACAAGCATCAGCCAATAAAACTAAATGAATCTATTTAATTCCAAATAAATCCAATAAAATAAAATCTGACTGTGACATGCGACGAAAATTTAGCATAAAACCAAGCTGTCAAAATCAACATCTGCAGGGTAATTCTACAAAACTAGTCCCATTTGTGTCTTCCTTATGAAGTACATATGTAAAAATGATTTTTAACAATGATTAACTGATGTCAGCTTTCACAGTGTCAACAGACATTTTGATAAACTTATCAACAAAAATACAATAACTTTATTTGACTTGTTATGCATTTTTTTCTAAAACAGCTGTTTACAACTTAATGCTATATTAGCAAACATGCAAATGTAAGAAATATAAGAAAATATAAGGAAATAAAAGCTATAATATAATATAATATAATATAATATAATATAATATAATAT
>NW_015539871.1:369664-387591 GCF_001515605.1 Sinocyclocheilus anshuiensis
TATAATATAATATAATATTCTTCAAGGAAAGGTCTCCTCTTTTTATTTTTTCATGTGAAAATCATACATTTTCAGCCCTGTTCAACGCTTTTGCAGTTGTTGGATATTTGTATGCATTTTCAGATTATATTCTCTTTCTAAATGTCCTTTCACCTTTCTGAAGGTAACTCCACATTTTAAAATGTGTTAGCATGAGATGGCACAATGCAATTAACACTTACATGCATTATTTATCTCCTAAAATGTCTAAAATCTCAAACTGACTTCAAAATCACTTTGTCTGAAAAAGCTGAAAAAGCACCCGTTTCGTAGCATGACCCTACTGTCATGCCAAAAGTGACCTCTGAAAGTTAAAGCACTTCAGTATTTCACGATTCCCCTCAGGACTGCTGGGTTTTCAAGCCAAGGCCACGAGAAGAGGCCTGAACAATGTTTGCACAGCCATGTCTCTTTCAGGTCCCATAGCACACACCAGGAAGAGGGGCAGACAATGTTTGGCGACTGTCTGGGCGGAGGCCATGTTAAGGCCGTGAGCTGGACAAAGCGGAGTTACTAAGTCAATGTTTTCAATGACGGTATTTAACAGTCAACAGTATAGAGCCGACGATTAGACCACAATGTGACCCTGGAGAGCAAGTGAAAGAAGCACAGCCAGAATATCTGACCCCAACAGACCGCATAACGTGAGATCTGGGGTGCTCTGGAGGTGAATATTTGAGTGGGTTGGTGATTAACAGGCTTTTGGAATATGCGGTTGCTCAATCAAGATCAGTCACGGCTGGACTCAGAGGTACACAGGGAGTCTTGTTTTCTATAAAGAGAGAAAAAATGGCTTTTCGGTGTTAAAGCTGAACTCTGACTAAAAGAACTGCAGTTGATAATAACCGAAAAAAAGAGTAAAGTCATGTGAATTCCAGAAGATTTGTAATCAGACACTGTACTGGTGTGTTAGAGTAAAAACGCCTATGCCGTTAGTTATATTTTGAGCCACATAATGCAGGCACAAAATGACACATTTAAAGGAATAGTTAATCTAAAATGTATCATTTTATTTCAGTAGAGCACAAAAGGTGATATTTTGTCCTTAAATAAAAGAGAGATGCATGAATATAGAAATTCAGGATGATATTTTTGACTAAAACTTAAAAATAATTGTTATTAATTAAAAAAAGCTCAAATAAAATATTTGGTGAATTCAGGTAAATTTGACTTTTTTGCCATTGGGAGATCTGGGAGAAAATGGTTCAACTGTCCTGAATTAACCCCTACTTTTTAGATGGAAAACTTAAATGAAAGCTGGAAATGTGGCCTTGGCAGCTAACTGAAATAAAAATAAATTAAACCTGAAGTACTGAAATTACTAAAAATGGAAATAAATAATTTATTAAGACTAATAAATAAATATATTTTAGTTAAACAAATTACAAATGAACATAAAATTACTACAACTTAAATTAAATATCAGACAATAAAAAAATGGAAAATATACAATATATAATAAATATAAATGTATAATAGTATATATATATATATATATATATATAAATAAATAATAGTATACAAATAACACTAAATTATATAAACACCAATAATTATACTCATGTTATGCCTAAATGGCCAATATTACAAATTTATACTACTTAATATATTGGCAGTTACAATAAAACATTTTACAAACAATGGCTGATTCCAGTAACTTAAACATTCAAAGTTCAAGGGTCATGGGTTCAATTCCCAGTGTAAGTCTCTTTGGATAAAAGCATCTGCTAAATGCATAAATGCAAATGTACATATAAACCGAAAGAATGTCAGCACAGTATGTTGTGCATCCCTATTCATTAACAATCATTTTGTATTCTATTTTAAAAAAGCAGTTTGGGAGTGACATGTTGAGTAAACAAACAATGATAGAATTTATGTTTTCAATTAACTTTTTTTTAATCTTGCAATTTAAATGATTTTAAAGAAGCTGACGACCAAAAAGCCCACAAATTGTAACCTAAGAAAAAGAAAGGAAGATAAACTGCAACACCGTATGGCACCCCAACCCCTTCATCTACATCTGGTTGTCTTTACCTATCGCTGTTCTGAAGCGGAGCTCCATCTTTGCTCCAGGAGAGGTTTGGAGGTGGCAATCCCTGAGTGGGACACATCAGCGTGAGGCTGTGGGTAGCATTGGTTAGGTAAGCGGTCCTGCCCACATGGATCCGGAGATCCCTCTGGAAGCTCATGGCAGATCCGTGATGCTTTTGTCGAACGATAACCGCTCGACTGCCTTTTTTCGGCATCTTTCCCTCAGAACGTTCAGAAGTGTTTGGTGTCTTATCTAAATGATTGCCCATCGTAGTGCTTTCCTCAGTTTGTGCCCCTTGCCCCGCGGCAGCCAAATCCTCCATAAGTTTCCCAATCAGGTGCAACGCCATTTCATCCGTCACATCTCCGCTCTCGGCCAGCTGACTGATGTTCTTCACGAGCTCCTCGAACTGTGCAGGATCAAGGACAAAGGCTCCCGCGTGGCTCCTGGCGGCTGAAGCCAAAGCGTAGTTTCCTAAAGCAAGAGTATCCCAGAGTTCCTTAGGCTGGCCATCGTCGTCTCGGTAGAACTCGTTTTTTTGCATCCAGCTTGGGGGAGATTTTGGAGCCTTCTTTCCAGGTGGAAACCCCTCATGGCACTTTGAACCAACGTAACCTCCTTCTTTATTGAGGTATGGATGAAAGCTCCTACTTCCCAAACTCTTTCCTTCAGGATGTTCCAGGAGCCTACTATTGTATCCGATCAGCTTCAGGATGAAGATGTCCGAATCTTGGTTGGCACAGCAGCGGTACAGTCCGATATCTTCAGCCTCCAGGTTGTAGATCCTCAAAGCTCCAGATCTGGTGATGCTCAGACGTTTGGAGCTGGTCAGATCACTCCCATCCTTCTCCCAGCGGACCTGAGCTTTAGGGAAATGCCGAACGGGACACTTGATAACGACGGAGGTCTTGGGAAGAAGGTAGGCTCGTCCTCCGATGGTAAAACTGAGGCGTTTTTCTTGTCTGGTCTGGATGTAGATGCGTTTCAGGCCCTTGACCTGAGGGCAACGTTTTTTGGAGTGCTTGTGCTCTGCGGAGAGAGATGGGAGAAGCTGAAGCGGTTCAAACATCGGTTAGGGCTAATTACTTTAGTTTCGCGTGAGGTTATGAACGCTCTAGAAACCCCCAAATAATCTCAGCAGTTCAGACTCTTGATTTCGAGCCCAATGAAGTCAAATCACACGGGACAAAAGGGCTTTGGAAAGTTTAGGTGAAAGAGCAAAAACCATGAGGGCACAATGTGAATGCGTTCTCCGCTTGCAGACTGATCTGCTATGGGACCGTCCCTTCATACCGCAGGACCTTATCAATATATACAAACCAATAAACCTAATTCAGCTCAAAACATTATCAAGGCATCTCAAGAAAGCATGAAAGCATCTCAAAGCGGTTCTGGAAGTTTCATATGTTCACATATATGACCACAGAGAGTTCATTGGTTCATGGGTATCATGAGAATAATAATAACATGCTAAGTGATACCTACAGAACCCTGCTTTTTATTTGAGAAACTTGAGATGAAACCCAAGTAGGATTGTGCTGTTACTACAGCTCAAAACATCAGGGAGTCCCGAAATTCTTTTATGAAATTTCCCTTGTGCTGCTATCAGAATGTATGGACACCATAGTGAGAGCAAGATCAAATAGAGGTCAGTTCTAAGTTAAATTACAACCATAATTTACACGAAATGTGCAAGAAATCGAACGCTTCACACTGAAAGATTCAGGCTTAAACTGACGTGGCAAGTAAAGGATGGCTAGAAAAAAAATGGAAAGGCAAGCATAGAGTATCTTACTGTTGCATGGGCTCATACGGCAGCTCCTGATCAGAGGAGGAAGAGGAAGGTCACTGCAGGCCGACCTGTCCAGAGTGACCAGCTGACCGGAGGCCGTCTGTCTCCTACACACGGGTTCCCTCCGCTGAATGCCTTTTCCACACGTCACAGAACACTGCAAACACATATGGACAAATACATACATTAAATAAACTCTATTAAAGAAAATAGTTCACACAAAATGGAAAATATAAAGGCCCATTTACACCAATGGCCATAACTACAATGATAACTATATCTGTGTTCACACCAGTGCACAATAAGTTTCTGTTTATTATAAGTGTGTGCTGCAGTTTTGTCATCTGCCACTTTAAGTGCTTGAGCTCGTTAAAATTTGGTTGATTCTGATTGGCTGTTAATGTTTTTATCATTCATCAGCTGAAGAAAATCATTCTGAAAGTAACTGAACAAGCATTAACATCTTCAAAATTTTAGAATAGGCCTACCTAAAACCTACTTTTGTGTTTCTTGCGAGAAAGAAACAGAAAGATCTGGTTGGAACAATATTAACTTTAGATATATATTTACCTTTCTACCTATATTTTTGAGTGACGAGGTACAATTAAAAAAAAAAAAAATTATGTTTTTGAAAGAAGTCTCATATGCTCACCAAAGTTGGAATTATTTGATTAAAAAAAAAAAAATTTTTAAATAAAAGCTAGTTATGAAATATTATTGCAATTTAAATATATGTTGTAAAATGTAATTTATTCCTGCAAATTTTTTCAATATTTATTCCAGCAGAATTTTCAGCATCATTACTCCAATCTTCAGTCTTTTAATGCATCCTTGTTCAACAGAAGTATTAATTTCATATATATATATATATATATATATATATAAAACCAACCCCAGACTTTTGAACGATAGTTTATATAATTGTAATAATGCATATAAATAATTAAAATGCTTCCCAGTTGTGCCAAAAAATTAATAAATAGTAAATAAATACAATACTGACCCCAAACTTTTGAAAGTGTATATAGTTGAAATAATACATATAAATAATTCAAATGTTTCCCAATTGTACAAAAAATACTAATAAATAAATAACTACAATACTGACCCCAAACTTTTGAAAGATAGTGTCCAGTATATCATTGAAATAATACACATCATTTACACAAACATTGTACCATAAATAAATAAATAAAATACTAACCCCAAACTTTTGAATGGTAGTGTAATTTCTACAGACTAAAGGCTAGAATACATTACACAACTTTTAAAATCTGTCTTTGTAAATAGTTACAGTGGGAAAACTGGGCATCATACACTAAATTACTGACTAAGACACATGAAAAATGCAAACAATATGTGTTTTAAAATCGGCTCAAAACATCAAACAATGTCTGATATCCTCCAACTGGATGGAATCATAGTCTCAAGCTAAAAAAAATCAGAGTCTGTGACCATCATACACTATGTGATTTCCTATGAAATTTGTCAACTCAAATCTGCAGACTGGCTCTGATTTTCAGCAACTAGCGTCATTTTCTCCAGACTGCAAATCGGTGCCAAAATCTGGCCAAAAATTGTGTAGTGTATTCCAGCCTTAACCCATTCTTGTGCAGAAATATTATTTATAAAGTATTTGTCTCTTCAAGGGTGTCCCCAAATAGGTTATACATTTTATACGGAACATATTCCCAAAGTTTATCTTGGTTAGCAACACAAACACACCTTTGACCACTCTCCTCCTTCCAGACGCGGCAGCAGACAGTCAGGGTTGATGCAAATCCTGTGGGCGTCAGGTTTGGTTCCAGCGCACTCCTCGTCGCTCAGCCTGCGATAGCTTCCAGAAGCCAGTCTCTGTTTACAGTAAACCTTACGCCACTGAGTGCCTCTGCCACACGAATGAGAGCACTGACCCAGAGACCAAACAAACACCAACACCAACATCAACACCAACAAACCAACCCTCACCACATAACCAGAGAGAGCGCAGCATGCAAGCAAATGCAACCACACGACACTTGATGTGCAGATGTTGTTTATCCAGATAAATAAAAAGCAAGTTCAAGATCAGCTATAAAAATAATTCCACATCATGTTCCATAAAATATTCTCAAAAACACATGCTCAATGAGAATAACATGTCCTTTAATATGTTTATGTGAATCTCTGGTGCCTTCTGCTGTTTTTATTAAATAAGAAAATGTATGCAAAAGTCTCTCCTTGCTGTCTAGGAAAAATTATTGAGATTTTAAAGTGGTTTCTTTGTCATTTTCATCTAACAAAAATAGATGAATCCCGCACACTGCTATAGCTTGCAAATCATATTTTAATTAGGGCTGCATAAATATTTAAATAAAATCGATATTGCAATATGGCTTAATGAACTTAATACATGCTATAGATAGATAGATAGATAGATAGATAGATAGATAGATAGATAGCAACATTGATAACAATAATGAATATTTATTGTGTGCCAAATTAGCATATTAGAATTATTTCTGAAGGATCATGAAAATTCAGCTTTGCATCACAGGAATAAATTACATTTAAAAGTCGTTTTAACTTGTAATAATATTTTACAATATATTTTTTAATGAATTAATTTTTTACTGTACATTTTTTTGGTGAGCATAAGAGATTTAAAGAAACAGATTGGGATAGATAGATAGACAGACAGACAGACAGACAGACAGACAGACAGACAGAAAAAACAGGGGGAATGTGGCCTATGAAAACTCAAATAGAAAGACATTTTGTTCAGTCTTAAAAGGATTCCGAAATAAATAAATAAATAAATAAATAATGGGCAACGATTACATTTTAAAATCACGATTAATTGCATGATTTTCTGCGATTAATCACGATTAATCACATTGTTATGCACAAAATTCAAAAGTAGTGTATTGTGCACTTTTTTCATTTAAAAGTACTGCTATATGAACTGCTCAGAGTCCAGAGCCTTGATCATAACATTATAACAGGCACCTTCCAAGTAGAGACCTGCCCGATCGCGGAACCCAACGCAGCAGAGTGTGGCGCGGGAAAACACTTGATGGGCGAGTGCAGGTGCGGGTGGAATGGGGGAGAATAAGGGTGTACTCACACTAGGCAATCTTAACCGTGCCGTTTAGTCGTCCCGGGCTCGGTTGGAAGACGTACTGGGCCAGAGAGCACGGTTCAGTTGGGCTCGGGCGCGGTACGTATGTAGTGTGATGCCCAACTGCGCCGGAGCATGGAACTTCTGCTACGTGCAGCACGATTGCGTATATATACTGTGAGAGGGCCGTGTGTCACCGCGTCCCAAACGACTCAAAATAATAAACCACAAAGTTAACAAAACGATGCACTCCACTGTGCTGAGACTGACACTTCCTATTTCCCTCTTGTGAAGTCGTGATTACGAGCACGTTGCATTCTTTTCTGTTAAAAATAACAGTGAACAGTGGTTTGTGAATGTTGATGCATAAATAATTTTACCGGGAGCATTCATGTGAGCGCTGCTGCAGTCTTAGGCCCACCCCAAATGCTCTCATTGGTTGAGACACGTGATGACACCCATCCCAAGCCAGTACTGATCAACATCCCACCCCTCCTGTGACCCATGGTTTGTCTGTATGTGAATTCAGATCCAGTGAGCAATGGGCTTTCATAATAATAATAATAAACTGCATTAATGCGCGATAAAATAATTGTTGGCGTTAATTAACGCGTTAACGCGATAATAACGCGTTAACTTGCCCAGCCCAAAAATAAATAAATAAATACATCTTTAGACTAAAAATCTGCTTTTTTTTTCAGCTCCCCCAATCACCAATAAAATAAGCCCACTAATTCTAGAATGATTCATTCTTTCCAATTATACCTATTCAAGTCATCTAGTGAAAATTCCTGTATTTTTTTCACATCGCAATATATATAGCAGGAAAACATTTGCAATGTAAATTTTTCCCAATATTGTGCAGCACAAATTTTAATGCAACGTTTCTGACGTGTTTTCAAGCCTGACGAATGTGGCATGAAATGTTGCATGCTACAGCAGTGTGTGGGATTCATCTTATTTTGTCCTAATTTATTCCCATGCACCAGCTTATAGTTTTTACAAGGAGATAAATTTCATTTCTATTTTGACTTTTGTCATGTTTCTCTGAAATCCGGGGCTCACTAACCTGCTGCCACTCCTCAGCCTCCCAGGCCGGTGGACAGGCCACCTGGTTGCAGGCCTGCAGTTCTGGAGGTCTTCTCTCCACACACTCTATGCTGGACACAGATTCAGTGCAGTTTCCCACCACAGACCTCACACAGGACACACTGCGCGTCTGCAGCCCCACACCACACGACACAGAACACGGGTTCCACACGCTCACCTCCCATCTGAAGAAATCACACCAACACACAAACCATTTCAAATTAATGTGACATACAGGATATTCAGTGAAAATAGGGAAAGATGAACCTTTTTTCCAGTGGGAATAAATTGGATCATGAAAAGTAGATGACAATGAAGTCAGAACTGAATGTAGGTTTGGAGTGGATTGAGGTCCAGCTCTATTTACTTATAACTAGTGTTGCTAAATATACTAAATATACTATATACTAAATATCGTCGTCAACGAACCTTTATCACGTGACGAAAACGAGACGAGACGCAACGTAAATGCTGGTCATGTGACGATGACTATAATTAAATGTATAATGCAATATTGTTGACGAATAAAAACGAGACTAAATGTGGTTTACAAAATAAAAACTATGCTAAAATGTCTCTTCATTTTCGTTGACCAAAACGCACTACTTATAACAGCCTGAAAATAGCTATTTGGCAAGTGGTTGATGACTGATATTTAAGTATCATTTATATATTATATTTAAGTATATATTAATACTATTTAATTGTAATATTTTCAGTTTTTAATTTAATTTAAATATTTAATTTTAATTTGTGTTTTTGTTATGTGCTTAATTTAATAATATTTAATAATTTATTTGTTTATTATTTAGTTAATTTATAATTAATATTTAATCATTTATTTGAAATTATTTAATAATTTCAGTTTCAGTTTTTAATTAAATTTAAATAATTAATTAAATTTTAATTTGATGTTTTTTATCTGCTTTCATAATTTTTTAATATTTCTTGACGTTTTTATTAAATATTTATATTTCATTTTATTTAAGCTTTATTTCAATTACAGAAATGTTTATATATATTTAGTTTTAGTTTTGGTTAACATTAACAACACTGCAGTAAACATTAACCAACAGTCCGAGCAGTCTAGGTGACATCAGCCAAAAAGAAAAGTTGCTTCAGATGCAGGGCAATGTATCACTTGATTTATTAGATTAATATAAAAATAATCGATTGTAAAGACAAATATTTTCTTTTGAATAACAAGCAATGAGAAGTCATGCACAATAAGACCAGGAACATGAATTAAGAATGTAAATCATTTAGAATACAAAATGTCAACAATAATCCTTACCACAATAATCTACTATATGTTTATGATTTAACAGAATATTATTATATGTATATTGTATAGTAATGCAAAACATAAAGTGACACTGCCATAGTCTTTGAACTTTATGATCCCTGGCATTCCTAGAAAATCATGATGGGAAAGATCCATATGAAGGCGATCATTGGTCTTAAACACCAGGCATTTCGAATTCAAACAATCCTGCCCATATGATGAAGATAACAATCAAGCTTTTGTCCATAAGCGTATGAACTTTTGTAATATTCTGAGCCACAGTACATAAAAAGCCACATGAAAAATATCAGCTCCAGTAAAACCATTTATTCCATATTGCACCGCACTAAAAAGCCAGCTGTCCTGCTTTTGTTGGCAAATGGTCAGTTAACAGGAAATCACATTATTTTCATCACATGTCCTTATTTTCAGAGTGGCCTGACAGCCTGCTAAGATTAAATCTGCATTTGATCTTTGAACATAATCTAGGCCAGCGGTTCAATTTTAGCTACTTGTTAAGGAGCTGGATGAATTATAATGTAGTTTTTTCCTTGCTTTGCACGCAATGTCTTTCCATGACAAACACATTCGGTGTTGGAAGAATTAATTAGTGGCTTCTGCTAGGGCAAGCATCACTGTATTATTATTATTATTATTATTATTGTGCATATTTATGGTTAAATAGGGTTGTGCTATTACATTTTAAATTAACAGACTTAAACCTGTCAGTCTTGTGAACAGATTTTTGCCTGGTGGACGATAAGCTCAACAGGATCAACAGCACTCCAGACACACGTAATCTCTTCAAAACATTAAATTCTCTCCTCTGTCCCACCCTCCACCACCACCCACCACTTCTATAACAGTTGATGATTTCGCCACATTCTTCACAGACAAAACTAGAACAATCAGCAGTCAATTCTCAGCCCCACACACACAGGACCTCAAACCAACCACACCCACTGCTAAAATGCCCATCTTCTCCTTCTGTCCCATCACTGAGGCAGAAGTATCAAAACTTCTACTCTCCAGCCACCCTACAACATGCCCTCTAGATCCAATCCCCTCACACCTTCTCCAAGCAATCTCTCCTACACTCTTCCCAGCACTCACACACATCATCAACACATCTCTCCTCACAGGCACCTTCCCCACTGTATTCAAGCAGGCTCAGGTAATCCTACTGCTCAAAAAACCTACATTAAACGCTTGACTTATAGATAGCTAAAGACCTGTTTCTCTCCTTCCATTTATAGCGAAAAGCCTCAAACGAGTTGTTTTCAACCAGGTATCATTGTTTCTTTCACAAAACAACGAACTGGATGCTAACCAGTCAGGTTTCAGGAGTGGCCATTCAACTGAGACTGCGCTACTGTCAGTCACTGAAGCCTTGCGGATGGCAAAAGCTGATTCTAAATCATCAGTTCTTATTCTGCTAGATCTATCTTCTGCTTTTGACACTGTCAATCATCAGATCCTCCTGTCCACCCTCTCATCACTGGGCATCACAGGATTCCACTTCGCTGGTTTGAATCCTATCTCACTGGTATGTCGTTTAGTGTGGCCTGGGGAGGGGAGGTATCCAAAGCACATCAGCTGGTCACTGGGGTTCCACAGGGATCAGTTCTTGGACCCCTCCTCTAAACATTGATGCTTGCATATAGAAAAGAACCACAGGCTCTGCACCCGCCTACTTCCACTTACTACTACGAATCTACATCCCCTCCAGAAGTCTGAGATCCGCTAGTGAGCGATGCCTCGTGGTTCCATCACAGAGAGGCACAAAATCACTTTCTCCTGGCTGGTGGAATGATCTTCCCACCCCAATCCGGAATGCTGATTCCCTGACAATCTTCAAGCAACAGCTGAAAACTCATCTCTTTCAACACTATTTGATTTAAACTTAAAAAAAAAAAAACTTTGTCTTTCTCTTTATTTATTCCTTTCCTTTCTAGCTTGTACTTATTTGGAACAATGCCTGAAACCTGGTATTACTAGCACTTCCTGTGTCTGTTTCACTCTTTAAGATGAATCGCTTTATGTATTCCCCAATTGTAAGTCACTTTGGATAAAAGTGTCTGCAAAATGACTAAATGTAAATGTAAATGTAAGCTGTTGAGAAAATGCCATAGACTTAACTGAGCCACATCTAGAGATCACAATATCACACACTAATATCTGGCTACAGCACCAACTAATCACAGAATTTGGGTAAGATTATGAGTAAATAAAGTCTTTATTTTCAGACTGTTCTTCACACAAAGTGATTGTATGACATTAAAAACAAAATGTTTTATGTGCTTTTTAGACATTCACAGTAATTGTGAAATAGTCCTTATATTAAAAAAAAAAGCTTAGATGCAATGATAAATAAATAATGACAGGATGTTATTTTTTGGCAAACTATTAATTTAAGCAACACATGTAACTAGTGACTCAACAAAGATGATGAAGGAATATTATTTCGTTCTTTTCATCATTATGATTATTCACAAAGCATTATTATTTTTAATGAATATTTTTCAGTAAGGATGCATTAAATTAATCAAAAGCGACAGTATGTGTGTGTATACATAATATACATACATTTTAAAAACTGATTCTTTAATTTATGCATGAATAAAAGATACTAGCAAAAAAAAATGCACACACCACAGTACTTTCTCATAAAGGGAGAAATTGGCCTATAAAACAATTAGCTTATTGTTATCCTGAAATAGTGCAATTTGTTTAAGTAACAAATCCATTTTTTCAATAGTGATTTCTTGCAGTGTCATTTGGACCGTACCTCGGAGGACATGGCTGAGGGTTACAGATGCGAAGCAAGGAGAGCAGCGCTTTGGAGACGTTGCAGAGTGTGTCATCAACAATTTCCTTTTTCAAGGTGCTCACACACCTGACAACAGCCATCTGTTTGCCTGCAAAACAACACTGTGAGGAACAAGGCTTTTGGCAGAGGAATATTTCAATATGTATTTTGTAGCCCAGGCTGATCACTATCAGCTCTCTTAGCAATTTTAGATTTCATGCCAATTTCATTTAATCTGGAAAGCTGTACATGTACAAATCTAAATCAGTTATTTTGCTGTAGAAAACTGATAAAAGATATTTGGGCAGTAAATGCATTAGAGCAGTTGTTTTCTCTAATGGGTTTCATGGAGACTCACCAACAGCACATGAAGCAGAGCAGGGAGTGAAGCCCATGTTTTCCCAAACATAGCCGTGCTGATCAGGGATCTCATGGGCCCTCAGGGGCCTCCAGGATGAGTCTGGAGATGTTAAACAGGGACCTAAATCACAGGTCCTTTGTAAGGGAGGCTTGTCCTCGTCACACTCTTCATCAGGTAGTTCGACTTCAGCTTGAGTGAAAGACAGCAGCACTTTACATTTCACCTGACGCCTTTGAACGCCCAGACCACAAGACACACTGCAGGATGACCACGGACCCGGGATGAACCTGAACACAAAAAACACACAGAAAAAAAATCACATTATGAATCGGAGCACATGTGAAGAGATCCAAAAAAAATGTGATTTTAGATAAAGTTATTCAATTATATATGTTTGATATGCTTCACTATTTCTATATTTCTATCTACCCATATTGCTGTGTGGGAAAAGTGAAAAGTGAAGACTGTTAAACTTGAAACACTGGCTTTAATCCTTTCTGTAACAATAAACCCAAGTACTATAATAGCTATAATAACAATGAAAACAAAATAGATTTTACAATAATACGGGGTTATATTGATAAATATAGCATTAACATGGACCAAAAGACTTTGATATTTAGGAGTCAACCGCACTTAGAATAAACGTGATCATAAAAATAGATGTGGCAAAGTCTCCTAATGAACCACAGAATGATTTTTCCATATTTCTGGCGAGAGGAAAATTACTCTTTGGGAAAATATTGCTGAAATTCATAGCTTACGTGATCTGTGTGTAATTGGATTCAGGAATAAAAGCACGACATGTTCTTTATCACCAATGCAATAAACCCGAGGAGAGAGATGAACATGATTCTGTTATGTCATTAAATGCAACTAAAACACACATGAAACACTAGTGATCTGTAAAAGTATTTAAGTATTGTGGAAATGCGCTCGTCCGGAGTGGGTGTCAATGCACACCTCACGCCGCCCACTGTCCAAACACTTTCCAGGCTTAAGGGATTAAAGTTTATGAGATCTGTAATTCCCCATAAACCCCAAACATGTCATGTTTGGACTAATGTAGGGGTGTCATTCAGGGAATATTCTGATGTCAGAACACCTCATATGATTGAGAAAACAGGTGATGAGAATTAGTGACTGGACGTGCACGAGTATAAGTGTTAACGTATTCGCATTACATTGAATTTGATTAGTCGTTTCATTTCATATATATATATATATATATATATATATATATACACACATTTTAAAATATTTATTCCAGATATTTTTAAAATGATAACTCAAATGTAACAAATATATAAATAAATTCTAACTCAAATCTAATAAAAAAACAATAAATAAAATAAAAAGTGAATAATATAAAAACAAACAAATATAAATAACTTTACTACATTTCATGTTTTATTAAATTCAAAATGATCTAATTTAATTTAACAGTATTCTCACAAAATCACAAAAAAATACAGAATAATTTTTATAGTGTAGAAAAAAATGACAATAGAAGAAGAAGACTTACGCTAATGCTCACTATAGCACCCCTTGTGGCAACACTGAGAATGCAACTCATGTTCGTGTACTCTGAAATTTCGAAATGCAAAAAACACATGAAATTAAGCTTTCGTAATTAGACGTATTGTCATTAATGTGCTTAAAGGGATAGTTCACCCAAAAATAAAAATGCTGTCATTAATTACTCACCCTATTGCCGTTCCAAACCCGTAAGACCTTCGTTCATCTTCAGAACACAAATTAAGATATTTTTTATTAAATCTGAGAGCTCTCTGACCCTCCATAGACAGCAACGCAACTACCACATTCAAGGCCCAGAAAGGTAGTAAGGACATTGTTGAAATAGTCCATGTGACATCAGTGGTTAAACCTTAATTTTATGAAGCTACGAGAATAATTTTTGTGCATAAAGAAAGCAAAAATAAAGATTTATTCAACAATTTCTTCTCTTCCATGTCAGTCTTCGATGCCCGTTCACAAAAGTACCACAACGCCACTATTTTAACTACGTCCTTACTACCTTTCTGGGCCTTGAACATGGTAGTTGCATTACTGTCTAAGCAGGGTCAGAAAGCTCTTGGATTTCATTAAAAATATCTTAATTTGTGTTCCAAAAATGGATGAAGGTCTTACGGGTTTGGAACGACATGGGAGTGAGTAATTAATGACAGAATTTTCATTATTGGGTGAACTATCCCTTTAAGGACTGGAGTGTGAAATGAAATTCTGAGTGATGCAAAACATGTTACAGTAAAATATTGAAAACAAATTGTTGGTGCATGTAGATAAATGAACAAATGCCAATTTAATGTATGTTTTGGGCCTGTGATTATATGTGGGTGCATCTATGAGGCTGATGATACACTGAGCAACTTTTTGAGCAATTTTGCCGGGCAACTTTTTTTTGAGCAATGTTGCTTGGGCACTTTCCCATTGAGAATGTGTAACAAATTTCTATCTGAATATTTTAGATCGGTCGTGGGCCCTGTGTCTCACCTGGTTGCCCATTGACGGCAACATTGCTCAAATAGTTGCCCTGTGTATCATCAGCCTGAGAGCGTGTATATCAGTGAGCGGATTCTAATCTCAGGATTAGAGTTCAGGAAGACGACAGGTCTGAGTGGAGGTTCCTTCCTCAGTGTGTCTTCTCCACTTTTATCAAAGCAGGGATAAGATGTGGCGTGAGACTCCACAACTACATCCAACCCACATAATCCGCCCACCCAAATCACAGAGGCAAGCATCCAGCCATGAATTCCACAGCAAAGTGGACTGGGCTCTCTATAAGATAGGGCTGAGTACCAAGCCGTGGTGCACGCCACCTTAGATCACCCTAAATTTAGTTACTGGAGCAACGGAGCAGAACACAAAAGAAGTGCTGCTATCGCTAAATGATATACTCCACTTAAGAGTGTAATTCAAGAAGGGTTTGCAGACAAACGGTAGATCTTAACCCCCCCCAAATGCATGTATATGCACTGACGTGTTCTTCAATGGCTCTTCTGTAAACCCTTAAACACTTTCACCCTTCATTCTTCTCATTTTATGAGTCTCTGTGATAGATGCCTTTGGTAGACCGCAGGGAACAGTGGCTGTCTGGATGTTGGCAGTACGCTGTTTGCAGCTTTCAGTAGGGGTAGTGGCGGTCCATCAAGCTCCCCTGCCAACTATTAACAGGAGTATAATTTCAGAGACGGGAAGGGGGGATAACTCTAATAATACCACAACAGGGGGTGAGAGTGGCCCGTGGGGCCTTGTTGAAGTAATGAAAGGAAACTGGACACACAGAGGTCAGAACGCAGACACGCTCAACTCTGACTTCAGTGGCCATTTTATTCGGATGAAGAACCAACTAATGAAGCCTGATTCTTGTCCAGTTCTGGTTGAACAGAGTGGGGTGACGTATTTTTACTGCTGCTGTGTAAAAAGAACACTGCCAGTGTGAAGTCACCAGAAATCCTGAGTAACAGGTGAAAGAATTCATCTCTACAGGTTGAGAATATTTCTGAATGAAAAAATACATGACTGTATTGAGTTGCAATGCACAGAATGTGGCGAGACTGTCTTGGGATACCTGAGGATTCACGGTTCAGTGGATTATTGGTTATAAAAGGGAAAAGATTGATCTATATGTTTATTCAGACACTTGTAGCTAAGCCCAGATGGAATCTGCAGACATTTTCCGTATTTTGTGCAGATTCCCTGGAAAATTCTGCAGAATGGATTTGTCTCAAAATGTGTTAAATGGAACTAAAAGTATACTAGTATACTATATATAGTTTTCATAGCTGAAAGCAAAATCAAATTAACCAAAATAACAAAACAAACATTTGCTGATCTTTAATTACAAAACTTTCGTTGGAACCTCCAATTCCATTTAAACTTGCTTGTAACTAACCGAAAGCTAAGGATGAAGCCAGTACTGAATCCTTGGAATCATTGTCTGCTGGATAAACTCACACAAAGTTATTGGACAGGTTTAGTTTACAATAAATCAGAGGAGAGGTAATGTTTATCTACATGACATCATGACATCATATGGCCTCGCAGTCATATGACTTAGAAATTCTCAGCAGTGAGTGAAAGGTAGGACTGAAAGATACAGCTAAAATATTCAACAATGCAGATATTTTTCAGTCTTTTTATACCATTAAAAAGAAAAATATATATGTTTATGCACTCACTCTGAAATTACTTTTCCCCCAATAAGAGGAACAATCATTTGATAAATTAACAAAACATCTCCAGCACGTTTTTGCCACTTAAAGATATTATTAAAATGCATCATTCAAAAGTTTGAGGTCATGTTTTAAATATAAATATATATCGTATATATATATATATATATATATATGGACCATGGTTTCCACAAAAAAGAAGAAGAAAAAAAAAAAGCAGTACAACTGTTCAACATTTCTGATGAACCATGTAACACTGAAGACTGGAGTAATGATGCTGAAAATTCAGCTTTGCATCACAGGAATAAATAATATTTTAAAATACATTCAAATATAAAACAGCTATTTTAAATTGTACAAATATTTCACAATATTACAGTTTTATTGTATATTAATCAAATAAATGGGGCCTTGGTGAGCATTAGAGACTTCTTTCAAAGGCATAAAACATACTGGGCTTGTCTAAAATGCTTTCATACTTGCAAAATGCAATGCTTTTTAGGAATCTTAATTGCCAAATTTAAAAGAGAATTGAAATTATGACAATATTCAAAATTTTGCTCAATTTTATGTTTTCAAACCAGCATAATTATTTTGTAAATATTCACCCATGAATATCGCCCAATCCTAGAGAAAGGCAGCAATGAAGTGTTAGTGTGACTATATACAGGTGCATCTCAAAAAATTAGAATACTGTAAAAAAATTTTTTATTAATTTTGATGATTCGAGCTTACAACTCATGAAAGTCAAAAATCCAGTATCTCAAAATATTAGAATATTTAAATTTGAGTTTCATTAAATGACCATCCATACAGTATAAATTCCCGGTTTCTCTTGTTCTTTGAAACCTCAATAATGGGGAAGACTGCTGACTTGGCAATGGTCCAGAAGACAATCATTGACACCCTCCACAAAGAGGGTAAGTCACAGAAGGTCATTACTGAAAGGGGTGGCTGTTAACAGAGTGCTGTATCAAAGCATATTAAATGCAAAGTTAACTGGAAGGAAGAAATTGGGTAGGAAAAGGTGCACAAGCAACAGGGATGACCGCAAGCTTGAGAATACTGTCAAGCAAAGCCGATTCAAACACTTGGGAGAGCTTCACAAGGAGTGGACTGAAGCTGGAGTCAGTGCATCAAGGGTCACCACACTCAGACGTCTTCAGGAAAAGAGCTACCAAGCCACTTCTGAAACAGAAACAACGTCAGAAGCATCTTACT
>NW_015539871.1:387664-388428 GCF_001515605.1 Sinocyclocheilus anshuiensis
TGGGCTAAGGAGAAAAAGAACTGGACTGTTGCTCAGTGGTCCAAAGTCTTCTTTTCAGATAAAAGTCAATTTTGCATTTCATTTGGAAATCAAGGTCTGTAGTCTGGAGGAAGACTGGAGAGGCACAGAATCCAAGCTGCTTGAAGTCCAGTGTGAAGTTTCCGAAGTCAGTGATGATTTGGGGTGCCGTAATGTCTGCTGGTGTTGGTCCATTGTGTTTTATCAAGTCCAAAGTCAATGCAGCCGTCTACCAGGAGATTTTGGAGCACTTTATGCTTCCATCTGCTGACAAGCTTTATGGAGATTCTGATTTCCTTTTCCAGCAGGACTTTAGCACCTGCCCACAGGGCCAAAACCACTTCCAAGTGCTCACACCTCACTGATGCTGGAGTTTGTGCTAAAGGAGCCTCGACCAAGTATTGAGTGCATAAATTAACATATTTTAAAGAACTTGAACTTTTCTGTTTTGCAAATCCTTTTTTTGATTGATCTTAGGAAATATTCTAATATTTTGAGATACTGGATTTTTGACTTTCATGAGCTGTAAACTAATCATCAAAATTAAAACATAAAAAAAAAAAAACATTTGAAGTGTTTTGCTTTACATGTGATGAATCTAGAATATATGAAAGTTTCACTTTTTGAAATGTTACAAAAAAAAGAACTTTTTCACTATTACATTGTTTTGAGATGCACCCGTGTATGTATGTATATATATATATATATGTGGGTGTGTGTGTGTGTGTGTGTGTGTTTGTCTGTGT
>NW_015539871.1:388652-391332 GCF_001515605.1 Sinocyclocheilus anshuiensis
CTCTTTTCAGATAAAAGTAAATTTTGCATTTCATTTGGAAATCAAGGTCTGGAGTCTGTAGGAAGACTGGAGAGGCACAGAATCCAAGCTGCTTGAAGTCCAGAGTGAAGTTTCTGAAGTCAGTGATGATTTGGGGTGCCGTGACGTCTGCTGGTGTTGGTCCATTGTGTTTTATCAAGTCCAAAGTCAATGCAGCCGTCTACCAGGAGATTTTGGAGCACTTTATGCTTCCATCTGCTGACAAGCTTTATGGAGATTCTGATTTCCTTTTCCAGCAGGACTTTAGCACCTGCCCACAGGGCCAAAACCACTTCCAAGTGCTCACACCTCACTGATGCTGGAGTTTGTGCTAAAGGAGCCTCGACCAAGTATTGAGTGCATAAATTAACATATTTTAAAGAACTTGAACTTTTCTGTTTTGCAAATCCTTTTTTTGATTGATCTTAGGAAATATTCTAATATTTTGAGATACTGGATTTTTGACTTTCATGATCTGTAAGCTCTAATCATCAAAATTAAAACAAGAAAAAAAACGTTTGAAATGTTTTACTTTACATGTAATGAAGCTAGAATATATGAAAGTTTCACTTTTTGAAATAAGTTATAAAAAATTTTTTCATGATATTCAAATTGTTTGAGATGCACCTGTAATGTACAATATAACATTAAAAAAAAAACTCACGTTGGATCTTCCAAGGCTACTTTGGTTTCTTCCAGCTCTTGAGCCTGTTTCAACCAGGGCAGCTTGGCTTCAACAGGTTGATTCTCTGAGAAAGCAATAAACAAACAAACAAACACAATATTGGATAACATTATTGATAATCAAAAAAAGTAATCATGCACCGAGTAGAGCAATTAAACCTATCTTCCTCTCTGTTGACAGATATCACCAAATCTGATCTAACTAAAAAAGCCAAAATATTTTAATTCTACTTAAAAGGCCATTTTATACAAGTATGCATTTTTATGCTGATAAATGCGACTTTGATCATGCTGCAAAACCTCCTGGTTAAGCTAGTTAAAATGCCTGATGGAAACTAGCACACCAGCATCTAATACACAACAGAAACCGCTCTTTTTATAGGTATTGAAACTCTAGCTAACCACAGTACAGAATTTAATCTCAGATATTAAAAAATTATAAAAACATTTTTGAGGTTCATAATTGTAAAAAGTGGTGCTTGGCTACTTATCAGAGGCCATTAGTTGAGAGTGGTGTGGAAAAATCAATTCAAAGATCTGGGCTGATTACCAAAAGGTTGTAGGTTCAAGCCCTGTAAGTGGTGATCCACAAACCATCGCCCATTGTACTCTTGAGCAATACGCACAACCTCAGGTTACTCTGAGGAGGACTGTCAAGGTATTAAGTGTTCTGTAAACTGTTTTGGATGAAAGAGTCAGATAAAAGATGACAAAAAGATACAGTAAGCCAAGTCGGTGAGAGATCAGTGCTGAGGGACACTCACATTTCACCAGAAACCCTTCCTGCTATGAACATCTGTAGTACCATCACTGGGTCATACGTCTTAGTGAAGGTTACAAAGCCAGTTTGAGTCTGGCTGCTTCCCCTCCAACCCCCAACCCAAACACAGCTAATAAAGCTCAACATAAATCTCCATGTGACAACCAAATATTTATGCAAGCAACCATTTATTGATCTGGAAGAGGATTATCACAGCTGTCGGTGACTGTGGGACAGCAGTAAAGTCTCGCGGCAGAACATGCCTAGGGCTCAGGGTTTGGCTCTTCAGTCGGGGTTTCTGGGTTTCTCTGATGGCAGACGTCCTCAGATTTGGCGTGCGGGAAGGTCGAGATGAATTAGCAGGCAATGGAGCCTCTGTCATTTCAACCCACTGAGTTTTTACAAGCATGTCAGGCTCAAGTTAAGTGTGGAATTGATTGATTCGAAGATAATTATTGGTGAAAAAAAAGCGCACAGATGTTTCTGATTAGGGTTACTAGAATTTTGGCATTGTTGCGTAACTGATATTACATTTAAAGGAATACAATACTGTTCAAAAGTTTGGGGTTGGAGAGATTTTTTAATGTTTTTGAAAAGTCTCTTATGCTCACCAAGGTTACAATTATTTAATCAAAAATACAGTAAAAACAGTAATATTCTGAAATATTATTACAATTTCAAATAACTGTTTTCTATTTGAATATATTTTAAAATGTAATTTATTCCTGTGATGCAAAGCTTGAATTTTCAGCAGCATCATTACTCCAGACTTCAGTGAAATCATTCTAATATGCTGATCTGCTGCTCAAGAAGCATTTATTAGTATTATTAACGTTGAATACAACTGAGCTGCTTAATATTTTAGCAGAAACCATGTCTTTACTGCCACTTTTGATTCATTTAATGCATTCCTTCCGAATAAAAGGAGCTGCAGTGGAGTGATTACTGAGGGGAAATTGCTGTCGTTCTGCTCCACTCACATACTCTTTCTAATACTAAGTTAAATCAAAGGTGTAAACAAAAATAGCAACCAGGTTCCACTCTTTCTTTCAAAGGCATCAGTGCACCACTCCAAATTGGTTTCTTCACAATGAAAGATTTTGACTGACCTAAAATTCCCTTCACACTGCCAAATACCAACACCCCGCCCCCCAATCCGGCCTCCCCTCATCAAGGGCTTGGCCATAGCTCTTGGCACACAGGCAGGCAGTAATAGAC
>NW_015539871.1:391413-393364 GCF_001515605.1 Sinocyclocheilus anshuiensis
GGCAGGACATGCCTAGGGCTCAGGGTTTGGCTCTTCAGTCGGGGTTTCTGGGTTTCTCTGATGGCAGACGTCCTCAGATTTGGCGTGCGGGAAGGTCGAGATGAATTAGCAGGCAATGGAGCCTCTGTCATTTCAACCCACTGAGTTTTTACAAGCATGTCAGGCTCAAGTTAAGTGTGGAATTGATTGATTCGAAGATAATTATTGGTGAAAAAAAAGCGCACAGATGTTTCTGATTAGGGTTACTAGAATTTTGGCATTGTTGCGTAACTGATATTACATTTAAAGGAATACAATACTGTTCAAAAGTTTGGGGTTGGAGAGATTTTTTAATGTTTTTGAAAAGTCTCTTATGCTCACCAAGGTTACAATTATTTAATCAAAAATACAGTAAAAACAGTAATATTCTGAAATATTATTACAATTTCAAATAACTGTTTTCTATTTGAATATATTTTAAAATTTAATTTATTCCTGTGATGCAAAGCTTGAATTTTCAGCAGCATCATTACTCCAGACTTCAGTGAAATCATTCTAATATGCTGATCTGCTGCTCAAGAAGCATTTATTAGTATTATTAACGTTGAATACAACTGAGCTGCTTAATATTTTAGCAGAAACCATGTCTTTACTGCCACTTTTGATTCATTTAATGCATTCCTGCTGAATAAAAGCATTAATTTTTCATATAAAAAGTCTTACCCCAAACTTTTGAAAGGCATAGTGTACTTCACTCAAAAATGAAAATACTACTTACTCTCATTTCATTTCAAACCTGTGCATTTGTTCAGTGGAACACAAAGAAGAATTATAAGGCATCTTCAATTTGCTCTTTGGGTTTGGAACGACATTATGGCGATTCAGTTATGACAGAATTTTCATTTTTGGGTGAAGTATTCCTTCAATGAAAATTTGGAGGATTTAAGCAAAGCTTGTAAATGTAAAACACGTGTGAGGAGGAAAAGCGTTAGACATCTAGATGACAAACACTTCCTGTTATGCGCCTGAACTCACAAGTCTTCTGTCTCGAAAAAGGAAGTTTGATTCATGAGCAGATGGGACTATGTTTGGCATGACTTGGCATGACTTGGCATGACGTGTCTTGCCAAAAAGATGTAACATATTTAAGTGAGAAAAGACACGGTCACACAGAGAGACCCGGATGAAAAAAATGTTATTGAACAGAGGTTGCTCTTTCAAAGAGTTTCCAAAAGTGACTGTATGATTTTGAGATCCATATTTTCACACTGAGAACAACTGAGGGACTCATACACAACTATTACAAATAGTGAAAACATTTACTTATGCTCAAGAAGGCAACACAATGCATTAAGAGCCGGGGGGTGTAAACATTTGAACAGGATGATGATGTGTAAATTCTTCTCATTTTGTTTAACAATCATATTTTTTTCATTTAGTACTAGACTTCAGAAGCTACATAAATACTTAAAGGGGTCATATGATGCTATTTTAAAGATCATTATTTTGTGTATTTGGTATAACAGAATATGTTGACATGCTTTAATGTTCAAAAAACACATTATTTTTCAAATACTGTACATTATTGTAGGTCCTCTACACCCCGCCTCTCTCAAACACGTCGTTTTCAACAAAGCCCCCTCCTTTGACAAGCGCAGTCTGCTCTGATTGGCCAGCTGACCCAGTGCATTGTGATTGGCCGAACACCACAAGCACGCGTCGGAAATGTAACGCCCCTTACCATAATTGGGAGCTTCAGCTTTCAAAGTAAATATCAAGACAGTTAATAATGTTGTTAGTTTTACCATCAGTTCAAGCCCGAAAGGGCAACAGAGTCGCGTGACAGACACAGTGATGATGCAGTACACAAGCCGCGGTTAAGACAGCTGACGTGCTATGATTTCTGACAGACAGTTCACTCTCCTGTGATGTGACCCTGTTCCCCTCACACACACACACACACACACACACA
>NW_015539871.1:394221-399253 GCF_001515605.1 Sinocyclocheilus anshuiensis
GTTGTGCTGTTCTGTTGTAAATAAATCTTAACCAATGATTCCTAATTGCATCTACTTCCGGAAGGCCAAATAAAGTGCTTTTGCTTTTGCACTGAAACACAGCGTCTCCCTGACATGGCTGCATCAACACTACTGCGGTTCCTGAAACCACGCCTTCTTTCTTTGCGTGCACATTTGGGCGGCATTATGCTAATATTTCCACATAGTGACGTAGATATGTGGGGGCGTGTTAGAATGAGCCATTTTAGGTAGGTGTGGCTGACTCTTAACTTTTATAAAGAATATCTCTTTGGATTTGAGACTTTAGTCTTTGCAACTTTACAGATCTTCTTTATGCACCAAGAGCTTGTAACACTCCAAAGAGAAAGGAAAAATTGAAATATGTTTCTTTAAATGTTTCCCAGAAGACAAAATAAGTACAATTTACCATGATCATCCAATTAAGAGACCCCCCGTCTCTTAATGCATTGTGTGGCCTTCTTGAGCATCAGTAAATGTTTTCACCTTTGGTAATTGTTATGCATGAGTCCCTCTATTGTCCTCAGTGTTAAAAGATGGATTTCAAAATCATACAGTCACCTTTGGAAAGGGTTCAAATATGCAGAAGATGATGGAAAACCAAAGAATGTGCAGGAGCTGGAGGATTTTTCTGAAGAACAGCAGGCAGTTGAACTGCTCAGGACCAACAAGGGACTCGTGAACAACTATCACAAAATATAAAAACAGTCATGGATCATCCAGGAAATGACACATAGTATTAAGATTCAAGGGTATGTAAACTTTTGAATGGGGTCATTTTTATAAATTCAGTTATTATTTTGTCTTGTGGAGTATATGTAAACATCTGTTATGTGAAATAGCTTATTCAGGACAGTATTAAAATAAAAAATAATATGCAATTTTAATGCAGATTTCAAAAGAGATTTCATTCTCATGTTTTCTCCTACAGGAAAAACACATGTCAGAAATAACAGGGACCTGACAGGAAAATAAAGTGACAGACAGGGAGAAGTCACAGGTATTAATTAACGCCACAGCAAGAAAGAGCTCTAAAACACACCGTGACCGACTCTCCATGAGCTCACTGTGACTGTCTGCACTTATGGAGCATTTCATATTCACATCACACGTTATTTCATGAGCGTGCCTGTGGCACACACTCTTCTCTCCTGTCTGACAGCTGTAAGCTCTGACTGTTCCCTAACGGAGTCCGCTTTGGCTGAGTTCCAAAGTCTAGTGAGCTTCCCTGCTGCCTACATAGGCAACATCCTACACTGAGATGAAGACTCTACACAGACTCGACGCAGTCAGCATTTCTGTACCTCACTCAAATACAAATTATTTAAATGATAAACGTTTCTTTCCTGCAGTTCACTATCTCGGATGGATTTTTTTTGCACTGCACATTGTCATTATATTCTCTGTGATAGATGCACGCAATGCTGCAAAATGGGGTTCCTTAAAGGGCAGCGTAATTTTATTACTAGGTTTTGGAACAGAGTTTAAATGCTTCCCTGAAACAAATAAGTTCTAACAGCATTTTAATCATATCAATGTTTTAATGTTAGTTTTTATTAGTAGATGAATGGAGCTCAGCAGTGACTGCTCACTTTATCAGTGGCCTTGGCTCCAGATTTATTTCCCATTTATTTTCTCTGAAGGCATTTCAGAAAATTCTTCCATAAAGAGTTCAAAGCATTTAACGAAACTAACCAGCTATGATGAATCACATTATTGCATTGTTTGATTTGTCAAAAAACCAAAGGAACTTGTGAAGAAAGAAGGCAGCACTGAATGTATATTTCAACAAGAAGGCTATCCTAGAAGGCATTGCGACAAGGTCAATGAAAAATGTTAGAGAAATATTTCATATCATATTTCATATTTAAATTTGTTCCCTCAACAACGGTCAATTTTATTTAAGAACCAAGGGTTTTTAGAGTCTTTGAAAACCTAGATATATAAGGGATTCATAAATGTGTGAATTCTAGACATGGTCATGAAAGTCTTGAAAATTAATAAAATGTGATTGATTGATTGATTGATTGATTGATTGATTGATTGATTGATTGATTGATTGATTAATAAATTATTGAATGAAATAACATTTCTATTAAAGAATATACATTTTCTAACTTTGTCAAGCTGTTATCAGATATAAATTACTGTTTATATTTATATTGCAATAAAATAAAATAAAATAAAACAAAACACTGTAATTCACAAATGACTTGAAAAGTTGTGTAAATTCATGGATAATAAAAAGTTTACACCATGAAGAACATTTACTTCTGGAATTATGGAATTATTAGAATTATTTATAATTGTTATTTTTAATCATTTTAATTAAACATCATTATTATAAATAATTGATACTATTTATATATAATTGAACTATTTATTTACACTAATTTAAATGGCCACTCCAAGTTTCTTTAAATAAAACAAGTTTGAAAATAAGCAGTTTTGTCATTATAGCAGAAGTATTAGAAATATGTTTAGGGGCCTTCAAATATTGTCTTTGACAATGAGGGGCCGGGCCTGTATTAGAGCATTACGTCGTTAGCTTAGCAATACGCTAACATCAAAATTAGTCGGAATTAACTAATTTCACATGTGCAGTTCCTGCTTATGTAGAACAGTTCAAATCCACTGTATAAGGTTCTATTTCAGTGAGGATGCTGACTCACAAAGCAGCTGACTATGTAGACTGTAGTCAGCAGAGTTGCTCACTCGATTGTGGATCTCCTTTTTGTGTTTGTACCTCGTGGTTTGTGGCAGGCGACAGGGACCAGGCAGTCCTCTTTGATATGGGGTTTGAGGTGAGGACTGCAGCCGCCAGTATGTTGACCACTGTGATCCACACACAGCACCACTCTGTACCGCAAACCTGGGCCGCAGGTGACCGTGCACTGGATAACACAGATAAAAAAACACAAACAAATACATATTTGATCAAATATACAGGGGAAAAATATCATATTGTGAAATATTAATTCAATTTAAAATTACTGTTTGCTATTTAAATATATTTTCAAATGTAATTTATTCCTGAGATATAAAGCTGAATTTTCAGCAGCCATTACTCTAGTTTTTAGTGTCACATGATCCTTCAGAAATCGTATATTATCATATATTATAATTCTAATATTATATAATGTCTATTATATGTTTTATTAGATAACATCTAATATTCAGAATATTCATACTAATACACTGATGTGGTGCTAAAGAAATATTTCTTATTAAAAATGACAAACACACAAAACAAAATTACAAGAACTTTAACTAAAATTCAAATGAAAACAGAAAATATAAAAATAAAAACCAATTTAAAACATTAATAAAAAAAAATAAAAAATTTGCATCTCAATAATACCAAAATAATCTGCTTTACTGTTTATTATCAGTTGAAAACAATTGTGCTGCTTAATATTTTTGTGAAAACTATCTTTAATGTCACTTTTAATTAAGAAAAGAAAATGGATTCAAGTAGTGGAGCAGGTATAATACCTCTGTTCCGATATATATATATAAAAATTTATATAAACATCAAATAAATATAGTCATAAAGACAGACTACTCATTATGGTGTCACTATTTTTTAGCTTACTAAAATATTGTGTCATCAGCTTTATGATATATGCGTCACAGGTTGCTGGGGAAAGGAGCTCGAAGGAGTACGAAGGAGGCAGATAGTCAAACTAACAGAGTCTTTAATAAATCCACGTGGGAGAAATGGAGAAAACAACCACTTTCAACGACAGAGACAGGACAAAGAAACTGAGGAAAGGCAGGGCTATAAATACTAAACCAAACGATGGACTAATAAGATGATTAATGAACACAGGTGGAAACTAATGAACTAATCAAGGGGACTAAGGGAAACTAGGTCAAAGAAGGTAGAACAGAAATACAGGAAAATCTACACCATAACAGAACATAAACATGACAATATGCTAACATCAAAATGCTGGAATCAGCTTTGAGCATTAAATCTCATTCAGTTCATCATGAACAGAGCTGCTGTCTATGAACAGTGTTTCAAATCAGTCACTCACATGATTTTATTTAGGTTAGGACACAGAAACAGCTCACTAGTTTGTAGAACAGCGCTATAGATGGTCAATGGTCATCAGAAATGGAAGAAGAGTTCAGTAAAGGTCACTTACCTGAGACCATTCCATGGCCATCCACTGCGGACACTCAAAGGTGTTGCAGCTCTGTTTGCTGATTGGTCGAGGGGAGTGTGCGCACTTCCAGTCCTCCACCTGCACGATCTGCCCGTGGACGTCCTCCTCGACACACACCACGCTTCTCTCCTGAGAGCCTCCTCCACACGACACCGAACACAACGTCCACGGGTTCTGCTCCCACCTGCAGCAATATTACACAAGTCATATTTAGTAGATAAGTAGTAACTTATGTTAGTAATCTAGATAAGTAGTAACTTTATGTTATGAAATATGTTGTAATAATGTAAAGGTGTCAACAAGACTAAAAACAGAATGATTGTGAAATATTATTACAATTTAAAATAACTTTTCTCTTTGAATATATTTTAAAATGTAATTTATCCTTGTGAATTTTCAGCATCATTACTCCAGTCTTCATTGTCACATGATCATTCAGAAATCATTCTAATATGCTGATTTCAATCTACAATCCATACACCATAAAAAAAAACAGGTTTTTAACATCTTTGCAAATTTATTACAAATAAAAAACTTAAATAATTCCATTGCATAAGTATTCATACCCATTTCTGGGACAGTTGAAATTTAGCTCAGGAGCATTCATATTGCTTGTAGATGCAACTACACTTCAAGTGAAGTTAACCTGTGGCAAATTCAACTGAATGGGTATGATTTGGAAAGGCACAAGCATCTTAATAAAATATCTAACAGCCGATTATGCATATCAGAGCAAAAACCAAGCCCTGATGTAAAAAAAAAAAAAAAAGGCTTGTAGAGCTCAGAAACAGGTTTGCGTCAAGCCACACATCTGTGGAAGAGTTCAGAAAAAAAATCTA
>NW_015539871.1:399379-400535 GCF_001515605.1 Sinocyclocheilus anshuiensis
TATTACACAAGTCATATTTAGTAGATAAGTAGTAACTTATGTTAGTAATCTAGATAAGTAGTAACTTTATGTTATGAAATATGTTGTAATAATGTAAAGGTGTCAACAAGACTAAAAACAGAATGATTGTGAAATATTATTACAATTTAAAATAACTTTTCTCTTTGAATATATTTTAAAATGTAATTTATCCTTGTGAATTTTCAGCATCATTACTCCAGTCTTCATTGTCACATGATCATTCAGAAATCATTCTAATATGCTGATTTGCTGCTCAAGACATATTTCTGATTATTATCAATGTTAAAAACAGCTGTGTTGCTTAGCATTTTTGTGCAAACCATTTTTTCAGGACATTTTGAAATAAAATCAACTTTAACTGAAATAATATATATATACTGTACAGTGCCTTGCGAAAGTATTCATTTTTCACATTTTGTTATGTTGCTGCCTTATGTTAAACTGCTTTAAATTACTTTTTTTCCACATCAATCTACAATCCATACACCATAAAAAAAAACAGGTTTTTAACATCTTTGCAAATTTATTACAAATAAAAAACTTAAATAATTCCATTGCATAAGTATTCATACCCATTTCTGGGACAGTTGAAATTTAGCTCAGGAGCATTCATATTGCTTGTAGATGCAACTACACTTCAAGTGAAGTTAACCTGTGGCAAATTCAACTGAATGGGTATGATTTGGAAAGGCACAAGCATCTTAATAAAATATCTAACAGCCGATTATGCATATCAGAGCAAAAACCAAGCCCTGATGTAAAAAAAAAAAAAAAAGGCTTGTAGAGCTCAGAAACAGGTTTGCGTCAAGCCACACATCTGTGGAAGAGTTCAGAAAAAAAATCTACTTCATTGAAGGAACACAGAAGCATGTAGTCTCTGTTACCCTTAATAGAAGAAGTCTGAAGTCTGAAGTCTGAAGTCTCTACTTGAGCTCCATGATCATATGTGGAGACAGGAGAAACCTACAGAAGGACAAACATCACTGCAACACTCCACCGACCCGGTCTTTATGGCAGTGTGGCCAGACTCAATCTTCTCCTCAGTGAAAACACATGACAACACACTTGGAATTTACAAAAAAGCACCTAAAGGACCCTCAGACTCTGAGAAACAAGATTCTCTGGTCTGATGAAC
>NW_015539871.1:400763-405500 GCF_001515605.1 Sinocyclocheilus anshuiensis
TCAGACTCTGAGAAACAAGAGTCTCTGGTCTGATGAACCTCAATTCTAAGCATCATGTTTGAAGGAAACCAGCTCCGTTCATCACCTGCAGAGTACCATCCCAAAAGTAAAGTGTGCTGGTAGCAACCTCATGCTGGGGACTCGTCAGAGTAGAAGAAAAGCTCAATGCACCAAAATATTGAGATAACCTTAATTAAAACCCAGTCCAGAGCATTCAGAACCTCAGACTGGGCAGAAGGTTCACTTTTCAACAGGACAATGACCCTAAGCACACAGCAAGAGTGGCTTATAGACAACTCTGTGAATGTCCTTGAGTGGCCAGCCACAGCCTGGGATTGAACCCAATCAAATATTTCTGGAGAAACCTGAAAATGTGCATCTGCCCCCATCCAACCTGACAGAGCTTGAGAGGTGAAGAGGTGAGGAGAAGAAGGGCAAATAATTGCCAAATGCTGATTAGCAAAGTTTGTCGCATTATACTCAAAAAGGTTTGAGGCTTAAAGGCGCTTCAGCTAAATATTTAGTATTTAGTACTTATGCAATGTATTTATTTCAATTTTTTTTTTTTTTTTTGGTAATTAGATTCAGTGAGTGTGTAGGCTATGTGTCTGTCTCTGCATGTAAATCAAGCTTGACAGTAGTTCACTCCAGTATTTTACTGTATGTTGCTTCATAAAAGCATATATTGTGTTGACGAATAGTTGTTGCAGTGGCTGTTATTAATGCGTGCTGCTGACGTGCTGCGGTGTGAGATGGGTTTGGATGCTGGGTCAGTGTGCTGCTGTTCTGCTGATGTCTGACAGTGGAAAGTATTTGTTCTGTAACTCATCTGTGACCTTGTGGAAAGTCAGCAGTCTCTCTCATGAGGTTCATGCTGGTTTGATGGAAACGTCACTCACAGCCCAGTGTTTCATTACGGCTCGAGCACTTCCTGCGTTTAGGAAGAACGGTTGCCATGGAAGCATACCATAATGTTTGAGAGAGTTTCGTATGAAACATATTCTTCTGTGATGTCTATCATCTAAAGAAATGACAACTATGTTTGCTTCCTGGATCGACTGAAACTGATGGCAAAGCAGATTTTTCTTGCTTATTGAACCATATTTTTTTTGACAACTTTTTGACTGAAATGAATATGTTTTTGATCTAAAGGTGTAGACTTAATGCTTGAAATTATTTTCGTAGACAAATCTAAATTGTACCTAAATGGGAATTTCTTAATGCATTATTTTTTTGTTAGGAAAAGCCTTGAGTGTTCAGCACGTTTCTGCTTCTCCTTCAGATTCTCCAGATTCTTCAGAAGCCCAGAGTAAACTAGGCAAAGAAGAAGCTCAAATATAAGAGTTTGGTTTCATGTCCGTTCATTATCTGCTGTGTTGCCTCAGAGAATGCTGGGAAATGCAGTTTAGTAGCACTAGCTGGTCAGATAAATTATGAATTTTCCTCCAGGCATTCACCATTACAGTGATATAATTGATATAATGTCTTGTTTTTCTTTTCTTTCCTTTTTTACATGCATATTTTATGCATGTCAATCATTGTGACTTTGATTGGGCTGCCAATGTTTTTTTGTTTTTTTTTTACATATTTTCTGAAAAATAATACAAAAAATTATGCAAAGTATGTAATAAGGTTTTATTTTTAAGAATGCATTTTTTTGTGGGTTCTTAGTTTGTTGTTTATTATTGTGAAATGAAACTAAAACCATAAAAAAAACATTTTATTGAAATAAAATAAAGGTTACCTGAAATAAAATAAAATGTAAAGAAAACCTAAACTTGTTTTATTTCAGCAACATTTATCTTGATGTACTAAAATAACAAACTAAAACTGAAATAAAAAATGAATGAAAACTATATAGAAGTTTAAAAATAAGACAAAAACACAACAAAATGACTAAAACTAAAATTAAGATAAAAAGAGAAAATATAAAAACTAATTCAAATGTTAATAAAATCTAAAAATAATATCTCAATGACACCAAAAATAACCTGCTTTACTGTCACCTTTGATCAATTTAATGTCTCTATGCTGAATAAAAGTATTAATTTATTAAAGTATAAAATCTTACTGACCTCAAACCTTTAAATGATGTGCATCTATCAAAGTATTTTAATTATTACTTTTAAATAGATAACTCTTTCATCAAACTGTCCAGTATTAAAACTATGTTCTGAGCTTGCAGACTTGACAAATTAACATTCAAAGTTGGTTCTGATGAATGATGTTAAATTCTGTCAGTGAGCATCACTGATCTCCATGAGTATGTGAGCAGCAAGTGTGCTGTACAATAAATAACTTCATACCGTGGTAGAGGCTGGTACTGGTCGTAGGGCATCACTTCCTTGAAGCCATCACTGCAGAGAAACAAACACCATTAGCCTTCAAGCCATTATCCACACTATCATAAGTTGATGAACAGGAAGTCTCATGCACAGACACTCTCTGGTTTATTGAGATTCATTCTTCATTCACTGTGTTAATCATGGAGGGTCAATAAGACAGAACCAGCCTTTCGAGGCAGGGATCCATGTTGCACTCCTTGAGCTTGGGTGTGGGTTTGGTGTTCTCTGGGAAGCTGTGGCAAAGGTGCTCCGCAACCGATTTGTTGTAACGAATGTCCATGCAATCAGCCGAATTCAGCTGATAACCTTCAGGGACGACACAAAGCACCATTAAGCATCAAAACTAATAGTCAAATGTTTCTCAGAAATCAATATTAGCCAAAAATGTGTCCAACAACTTTCAGAACCTAAAAAGTTACTGCTTATGACAAATGGACCCTATATAGGCAGAATTTTAAGTATTATGCATGCTAATGCATGCATGTATCATATATTAATGCATGACAGGTACCAAATCAATTATCTGCCAATATGAATTTTTTTAATTTTTATTATTTATCTGTATTGGCATTAGTCGATATACAGTATATCAGCTGGATATATAGCAGCAGATATTGAATATGTATTTGTACTTGCTCATTTAACTTATTTTTACATTTAAAGCTGATATCCTTCAGGGAAGAAACAAAGTACATCAAGCATCAAAACTAACAGTCAGCTTATCATAAATTAATATTATCCAAAGACACATCCAACAACTTTTAGAAGTACTTTTATCTAAAAACAGTTATCATGTATGACAAGGCAGCATTTTAAATAGTATGTATGATAATGCATGCATGAATCATATTAATTCATGATAGATGGGTTCAAAATCAATTATCTGCCAATATTAAAGCGGATATTAGATTTTTACATTTATCGGTATTGACATTGGTTGATACTGGATATATTTCAACTGATATCAATTAGATATTTTACTGTACAGTTAATTTCCCCTATTTTTACATTTAGATTATATATTTCCCCTCATCTAACAGTTATTTTTTAAAAACACTAACCCATTAACAACTTACTGTACATGTACTCTTTAGCAAATAAATATCAATACATTTTGTGATGACTAAATTCACTTGTCTCATTCAAAATGACTGATTTCAGTTTTTAGTGTTTTATTTTTCATTTATTTAGACAAAATAGTGAAGTATTTTAACTTTTGCAATCAGTTATCAGCCATAATCTGAAAATAATTATTGGCTTATCGGTATCGGACAGTAATATCCCAAATTTTAAATCTTTGTCTTGTAGGTGTGCTGAACGAGTGAATTCAAACCATTCAAATCACTGGGAATTTAATCAATCTATAACACTTACCCCCTCCACAGGTGACAGAGCAGGGGAAGAAGTCAGTTTCCCTCCACTGGTAGCGGATGGGCTGGTAAAACATGAACTGCATCACTGTGTCTTTAGGGCCGGCGTACTTCACCTGAGGAGAACCCAAATTCACTTATAATGTGTTTGATCATTTACTTTTAATAGTCATATTCATAATCACATCACAAAAAAAAATTAGAAGCATTATCAGATAAAAGCCCATTCATTTTTAAAAACCAAATGATTTTGACATGTATATTAGGCAGCAAATTTACTCAAGGGGCCACAGTCCAACTCGTGTCATGATTTCCATAGAAAACGCAGCATGCATCATCTGCCACTGAATATCCTCTAGTCTTGATTTATGGAGCTGTGATGATTAGTTAAATACTGTTTGCGTGCTGCTGCAATTAACTAGAGTAATGAGTCATGTTCAATTACTGTAATCAGAATCAGAATCAGAATCAGAATGAGCTTTATTGCCAGGTATGTTTTCACATACGAGGAATTTGTTTTCATGACAGAAGCTTCCGCAGTGCAACAGAATGACAGCGACAGAACAAAAACACAGATAATAAAAAAAGAATAAAAAATAAAAAATAAATAAAATAAATAAATAAATAAATAAAACAAAATAGAACAAGTAAATAAGGAATAACAATATATAAATTGACAATTGTATGTGCAGGTATATTACAATAGACAGTTTTGTATGAAAAGGTATATTATGTGCAAATTTGAGGTGTAGACTACATATGTGTGTTAGATAAATAAGTGTATGAGTGTATAAATAGTGTTGTGTGTTCCATAGTTATTGTCAAGTGTTCATGAGATGGATTGCCTGAGGGAAGAAACTGTTCCTGTGTCTGGTCGTTCTGGTGCTCAGTGCTCTGTAGCGTCGACCAGATGGCAACAGTACAAAGAGGGAGTGTGCTGGATGTGAGGGGTCCAGAGTGATTTTGCCAGCCCTTTTGCTCACTCTGGATGAGTACTGTTCTTGAAGAGAAGGGAGGGTTGT
>NW_015539871.1:405840-413172 GCF_001515605.1 Sinocyclocheilus anshuiensis
ACAGAGTGATATGCATTCTTTATTGTGGTGTAACAGTGATCCAATATATTACTGTCTCTGGTGGAACATGTGATGTGCTGTCTGTATTTTGGCAGTTCACGGGAGAGATTTGCTTTATTAAAGTGCCCAAGAATGATTAAAACAGAGTCCAGGTGTTGTTGTTCTGTCGCTGTGATCTGATCAGCTAGTTTCTGTGAAGCTGAGCTCACGTGTGCTTGCGGAGGAATGTTAACACTGACGAGAATGAACGAGCAAAACTCCCGCAGCGAATAGAAAGGCTTACAGTTAATGAAAAGCGCTTCTAGATCTGAACAGCACATCTTCTTTAACACGGTTACATCTGTACACCACCTTTCGTTGATGTAAAAGCATGTCCCGCCGCCGCGCGATTTCCCAGTTGATTCTGCGTCGCGATCCGCTCTGAACAGCTGAAAGCCTGGCAGATTTAACGCGCTGTCCGGTATGGCGTCATTCAGCCAGGGTTCCGTGAAACACAGAGCAGCAGAGTGTGAGAAATCCTTAGTTGTCCGGGAGAGCAGAAGGAGTTCGTCCATTTTGCTGGGTAGAGAGCGGAGGTTCGCCAGATGGATGCTAGGCAACGGCGTTCGAAATCCGCGCTGCCTAAGCTTCACGAGGGCGCCGGCTCGCTTCCCCCGTCTGCGCGTCCTGAAGCGCTTGATCAGCACAGTTGCTCTGCCAACTACTATGTCCAGCAAAACATCAGAATAGTCGAAAACTGGTAATATATCGGGTGATGTGTAGTGCCGAATGTCCAGCAATTCGTCTCTGGTGAAACTGATTGCAGGGATATAACTAAAGATAGGACAAATTAACAAAAACACAAAAACAACTGCAGAGCACGCCACGGAGGCCGCTATCATCATCGGCGCCATCTTGTATCACCATAGTATTAAGCCATAATATGTAATATTATTATGTAAGCCATAGTTATGTAATATTATGTAAGCCATAGTGTCAAGACTAATCAAGAATCTTCAGGTCGCGAGATGAGAAAGTCTAACATGATTACAATCACATTGTTCTGTGTTTACAGTTTCACAAGGAGAGTAAACACTGATTCTCTCTGCTGCTTTAAATTCACCATGAAACTTCAAACTGAGTTTGCATGAAACTTTCACAATCATTAGTATTCAATGCAGGTTTATGATTGTTTGTGACTATGCCAAATCATTAAAAATCATTTAATCTACCTATTATAAATTAAATAATATATGACATCTGTCAGCTGATTGATAGTTTATACTTTTTTTTGCAAGTAAAAGGCCTTTTAGAGTAATTGTAAAAATGTTCACCTTCAGGTTGTGGTTCACGTGTAAAATCTTTAATGATTTTTATAAAGTAAACATAAGAATAACTTTTATATTTTTAGTAATATTTCAAGATGAAAACGTACTGGACTGAAGCAACTTAGGTTTACTTGATTTACATTTTTTTAAATTAGAAAAAATCATGTAAATGTAAATATAAAAAAAAGATCCATCAGACTTTTAAGGAATGTTTATTTGTTCATCTCTCAGTCATCATTGCACTGCATTATATGTTTTATCCCTACTGAGATTTGATAATAAAACTAAGCATTTAAATATCATCTTACTAAGACATATTATTGAATTTTATGTAAGTACAGTAGTCTGCTTTACAGTTATAAAAGGAGCTTCATAATAGCCTATATCATTGTATGAGCCATAATAGCTTGATGTATCAAATATGATTACTTTCTAAATCCCATATCAACCTCGACCAGTTGAACAATACAAGTAGACATGAAACTGCTCTTTTACTTATTTTAAATAAATAACATAAAATTGCATAACCTACCCTTGAACTGACCAAAGTTTTTAAAAGCACTAAGTAGGCCTATTAAAAACATAGATATTAACATTAGATGTTAAATCTTGACGTTAAATACACTATTGTTTTATATAGACTTTTTCTATAGTCTACACTGTATTTAATGCAATTACATCAGCATTAACAGTAATTACACTACAGAAAAATTAGGAGTAATCCCTTAGTAATGCATTACACCCAACACTGATTATTAACATTGTAATAATATAAATTAGACCATATACATAACATTATAATTATTATATATATAATAAAAACTGGAAATTTGTTTTAAATAATTTTCCAAAACTTCTTTTGTAGTTTTGTCTTACAAAACAGCGTTATGAATACAACAGACCATGAGTGGAAAAGAAGGGTATCACATCTTGTTTATAATAATGGAGGTTTGAAAGAGTAAATAATTAATTTTTTCCTAAATGTTTCAGTTTTGGTTAAACTAGTCCTTTCCAATTTTAGGAGGTACTTCAATTAGATGACTCATGGGTTCAGTTGGAAGCTCCAACACAAGAGAAGATATGTATCCATCAAAAAGACCATCTCTGGCTAAGAGTTCCTGCTGCTTTCTAATACCACTTGCCAATAAATCTGTCATTCGGCTTTCATTACCCACCTTTATAGTGAAGTCTGCAGACAGCGGTCCGTAGCAGCGGAGGATCTGTCTGTCTGCTCCTCTCTGGTACTCCACCGTGTTGTTACCCAGAGCGTGAGAACCTGAAGAGCTGAACACCACCTCTTCTCTCCTGCTGTTTGGTGCATGAGCTTCAATCACTGAAATACGACATTTAAGGTTAAATGAGTGACTTTGCAGGATTACCACAAATAAAATCTTGCTACTACCTGACAGATATTGCTGAATCAGGTGTCCTGAGAAAGCACACCTGTCCCCGAAGCAGTGCTAACTGACAGTGGAACGGTTCACTCTTTACTCTAAACTGTAACACTGTCTACCTGTCAATCACTCTGTATGTTAGGGTTGGCTGACCCATGTTTCGATTGTTGGGATTCAGATGGAGGTTGTGTGGTTGTCTGGCAGACGATAAACATGAAACTGCCTACAACTCTTTTAAAAACTAAAATTTCACATAGTCTATGAAGGTCTTTTCAATTAAGGAAGTTATACTTTGACTCAATTAAAATTATTTATGCTAAGATTTTTGGTCATTTTGCCAGATTTAATGTAAGTAGAGTTGAAAGAGGACGAGAAATATGGTGGAATGATAAATCATATTTCTTACAATAAAAAAAGTCTAAAAATAGCCACAGTATACATCCATCCATCCATCTATGCATAGTATCCATCCATCGAATATAGTATATATCCATCCATCCATCGTATATATCCATCCATTGTATCATATGTATCCATCCATCCATCCATCCATCCATCCACCCATCCATAGTATGTATCTATCCACCCATCCATTGTATTCATCCATCCATCCATCCATAGTATGTATCATCCATCCATTTATCCATCCATCATGTGGGTCCATCCATCCTATCACCCATCATGTTTCCATCCCTCCATAGTATGGATTCATCCACCCATCCATCCATAGTATGTATCATCCATCCATCCTATCATCCATCATATGTATCCATTCATCCATCCATCCATCGTATGTCTCTATCCATCCATTCACAGTATGCATCCATCCATCCATCCATCCATCATATGTATCCATCTATCCATAGTATGTATCATCCATAAACCAATCCATCGTATGTGTCCATAGACACACCCACCCACCCATCCACTTTATAGTGTGTATCACCCATCCATCCATCCATCTGACCCATTTTGGTATGTAATGCCTACTTTGATCCAATAAATGTCCACCCTGAAGCTTTTCTTTCTATTTTTTTTCTTGTTTGCAAATTGCATTTCACAAGAACTTTGTGTCCAACTTTGAAATAAAGTAAAACAAAAACTAAAAGTTTAAATCCTTGTTTTAATCATTGGATCTCTCACTCCTACATTAAAGTTCTCAACCCAGCCATTCTAATCTGTAAGATGCCACATCACAGAAAAACCATCATCCAATCTGTTTGTCTGAGCAAATAAATGTTAACTGCCAATTTTTATCACAAGACGCCCTCAAGAAGAGCAGAATGACAATGTGGGAATTTAATCTCTTTGCGAGCTGTTTCAAAAAAGAAGGCATAATTATATTCAGCTGCCGCTAGCCACTCTCTAGCCGCTTTGACCAGTTGTTTGATTTTCCCTTACCGCTAACACATGTTGTTCTCTTGCTCTATTTACATGAAGGACCCACAATTATTTCCAAAACAGTGTATCAATTTGCAAACAACGGAAAGACATTTATTTATATTTGAAATTGTTAAGATCACATTGAATATTTTTAACAGCGGATGGCGATTTGTTATTTTACGGCTTGAAACAATAAACAATGGCAATTATTGGCACATTATAAAAGAGCTATAATATCTAAAACATCTCAATGAAAAAAACTATAAGGCACGTTTATAAACTTGGCTGTTAGATATTGGATTATACGTTTTTGTTTTCTTTATTTTTCTAGTCTTTTAATGTATTTTATGTATGGAAAAAATGTCTAATTCATTACTTGGGCTTTGGGATAGTTGATCGGTCCAAGTAATCTTCAGGTCACTCAAACCACATTTTTAAAACATCTGACAAGTCAAACATCCACTAAATGCCCTGTAGTTCTTGATGGATGTTAAGGATGTTAAGTTTGCAACTAAAAAGGAGTTATGCACAGGTTAAAGGGTTTAGATATCAGCATGTGTACAGGGAAAATAGTGGTTTTCCACAGAACGGAAGTGTGTACATGTGTGAGTGTAGGTCCGTCGGATGTGGAACGGATCACTGGGATTGGACTTCGGCATACTCTGTGTGTCCGTTTTGGAAATCTGCAAGATTACTGGCCCCGTCTCCATCGTACCGGGCTCTCAGCCACCACAAATTAGCCTGCACGAACACTTTATTCTTCTGCTCTATCCTAAAGTTCCCTCAAACCTCCGCGCATTTGCCAGTCCTCAGGTAATAGGAAATCTCTTTTTTTGGTCTTTCAGTCTAGATATAAAGATATAAAATCCATATGCATTCCCACACTGTGCTACTACACCAGGCGACCATGTCAAATACAGTTTGGCCGTGTCACTGTGGAAGTATTGTAAAATTTCAGACTATATTTCAGAAGTTTGAAGAGTTCTTTGGAAAGTCAGTCTCAGATGCTTCTGATGGCCTGTGACAACTTCCTGAGAGGAGCAAAGATGTTACAAATTGAAAAAACCCGAATGTTATGGAACAAACATGGGGAAAATACTCAAGATAACTGCCATCACAGTGTGAGAGGTCAGACTTTCATTGAGGGTTGATTTTGTGTAAATATGCAGTGAAAGCTATTCCATACAATCAAGAAAATTTCCTATAAAATTACCACGATTCCACGTACTATATAATCAAATACATTATATTCCTAAATAAAGAACTGCTGAAATGTGGAAGAATGTCACAAAGCCATTTAAAAAAAACATTTGGGCGATATTTCTCCTGAAAATTTAAATAAATAAATAAATATTATTTTTACATAAATATAAAGCTGACTCTGTTAAATTTATGTTGAAATTAATGAATTAATTTTTAGAATTTATTTATGGTAAATATAACTCAACGTTAATATAAATTAAAGTTATCCTATAAAATAAATATAATTTTGTATATAATTTGCTAAATTATTTACAATGAAGTCCTATATAAACAAATATAATATATTCCCATATAACGAATGACTCACAAAGCTTTTCAAATACATAAATAAGTTTCACTTTCGGTATACTAGATATAATACCTTATTGTATTTTAGTTGATTTTAGGTTGACATAAAACCGGGAGAAACTGAGAGATTCATCCCAATAGTGTTAACTTTCAGACTGTGGAAAATCTCTCTGAGAGAGTGTGGAAAATCTCCTTGATAGCTGAATATATCATCTCACTAATTCTCAAAACGCTGTGATATAACTATTATATATGTTATAACTACACTCTAAGGCCTCAGTCCTGTGGCAGAAAGTTGGATTAATTCATAGTGATAATGGTGAAAATCCTTTTGAGTCTTAACCCTTCCTGACTAGTCTTATATGGCTTCTAACTGCCAGAATAAGCAGACTTCATTCATCAAAGTTTTATGTCAAGTCAAGGACCCAGAAGCTTTGAAACACAACAGATCTTTGTATTAAGTTAATATGCATAATCTCACCAATCATGTCTGGTCCCTTGGCTGTGATTCTGAGGCCTCTGCTACCCATCGGCACTTCGATCACCGTTTTTATGGCTGTGGAAGAAGAATCACAAACCAGAAAGTCATTAAAGCATCACATAATACAGTGCATGAAATTAAATATAAAATTGGATTAATCTGCAGAACAACTGCATTTATTTCCTAGATGATAACTGGCAGGTCACTCACTAAATTCAACATGCAATGCAGTGTTTCACTCCAAACACAGATCAGAAGAACAGCATCCCTCACAGTTCATGTCAATATCCACTGATGATATGAGATATGGAAGTGCACATAAATACAGTCATTACATTTGAGGGTAAATGAGTTGCAAACACACACACACACACACACACACACACTGCAACACGCTTAATGTGCTCGAACTCTCTCCATAAAAAAACATTTGTGGCTTCCCAGTGTACGGCTGAAAAAAGAAAACCCACCAATTTCCAGTTCAGTAAACAGAAAACCACAACAGAGAACAGCCTGAGTGCTTTCAGTTATGGTTGGATTGAAAGTGTTCTGTAAAAGCAAGCGGAACGGGGGTAATGGAGAGAATGGGAGGAATACAGGAAATCTCTCCAGTTACGCTGTATCTCTACTTATTTTTTATTCTTTATTTAGATTTCTTACACAAAGAGACTTATTACAAGGATAATCCCCCGGAGCGAAGAAACAGTTCTCCCAAAATTGAAAATTCTGACATTATTTTCTCACCCCTCATGCCTTTCCATAAGGATTTTTTGAGGATGTTCAGACATATATATTTGGAACTGGTTTGGAACAACAAATGAGTAAATAATGACTTTTTTTTTTTTTGTAAATTTTGCATGTAAGTGTCTTGCTCAAGGGTGAAAATGGGATTCCTTCAAATATAAACATACTTCATAAAACAGGATGACCAGATCCCCGTTTTCTGGGGACAGTCCTGATATTTTGAGTTTTGTCCCCGACTGCAGCCGTCCCCAGAAATTTCCGTTTTACAGGATTTTCAAATACTTGGCAAAATTAATTCACAAATGTATCCACAGACACATCTTAAAGGTGCAATAGGTGATTGTCTTCAGAAACATTTTTTGTTATGCTGGTTGAAAGTCTCTTCACATCCGGATAGCAATCATTAAAGGGGTCATATGATGCTGCTAAAAAGAACATTATTTTGTGTATTTGGTGTAATGAAATGTGTTTA
>NW_015539871.1:413226-413613 GCF_001515605.1 Sinocyclocheilus anshuiensis
CATACCTCTGCGCACCCTGTTCGCGCAGACAGGATACGTCATCAGCTCGTTCACGCATGCTGTACAGAGAGAACGAGAATGGCAGACAAACATTAACAAGCCGATCTTCCTTCATGGTATTGTAGTACTTTTACTAACTGTACTATAAAGTTTTCTCACTGGTGAATGACTCATGATGTAGCCCAGTGGTTCTCAATTCCAGTCCTCACGCAAGGGAAGCAGGGGAAATCCGTTGAAGTTTACTTCACTTCGGAACATTCATTCACGGATTTGCGCTGCGCAGCATCTTCACACACAGACGAAACTTACTAGAGAAGTGTGACATAATATATCTCTGTAAATAAATACTATTTAAATTCACGTCTCGCACACTTTAATGCCCTTTGT
>NW_015539871.1:413657-415996 GCF_001515605.1 Sinocyclocheilus anshuiensis
TGTAGTACTTTTACTAACTGTACTATAAAGTTTTCTCACTGGTGAATGACACATGATGTAGCCCAGCGGTTCCCAATTCCAGTCCTCGCACAAGGGAAGCAGGGGAAATCCATTGGTGAAGTTTACTTCACTTCGGAACATTCATTCACGGATTTGCGATGCGCAGCGTCTTCACACACAGACGAAACTTACTAGAGAAGTGTGAAGTGTGACATAATATACCTCTGTAAATAAATACTATTTAAATTCACGTCTCGCACACTTTAATGCCCTTTGTATGGAACATATACGCTCGCTTCGAACTGGAATCATGGCGGAATATCCGGTGATGTACACTTCCCAGCGCACTCACGGTCAAATAGAACAAACGTCGCACGTGATAAGAGATACATATGAAATGTGCAGAGCAGGAGGGCACGAGGACTGGAATTGGGAACCGCTGATGTAGCCTATTGTAATAATGTTGTTTCTGGTATTCTGGTCTGTGAGCGTAAATGCGTTCAGGGGGCGTGGCTTTGGACGGCGATTGCAGGGAGGGTGGGACGTTCGCTTTCAGTGCTATCAGGCTAAAGTTAGCATTTTCCAAGATCTCCTACTGCACCTTTAATTATATAATGTGGTGAATGCACACCTATGAATAAATAATAATACAAATAAACAATTACACTTGCAACAATTACATTTGCAGAAAACAATACTTTGTGCTTAAAATTATTATTTTGGGCCTAAACCACAAAATAATAAGCCTAATTAAGGATAGTAGGAGTAATTTTAAACGCACAAACAAAACATTTAAAGTTAAAGTTAGAAAAAAAAGCTGTGATTGCTTTTTTCAGTGTTTAAAAACACTGAACAAAATTAAAAAATATATATATACAGTTTTATTTATCATATATTTTCATATTTATTTCATTTTATTTCTTAATGTGTTTTTGTAAAGTCATAATTTTGTTATAATATTATTTTGAACTGCTTGCTATTAACAAAGTCAATATTAACCATTTTCATAGTGTTATTTCTGCTGTACTATATTAAAGACAAAAGAAAATAATAAAAAACATCATCATAATTATCAGTTAATAATAGTATATAGAACCCACAACAATTAAAAAACAAAAACATTCAAAAATGTTTAGTCCCAAAACTTTATTAGAGGGAGAATTTTTATCAAATATTGTGTAAGAAAAATCTCTAAAAATACGGCCAAATGTACAGTGTTAATATGAATTTTCAGTATTTCTTTTTAACAGATGTTTAATCTGTATTTTAAATGATAAATTGCATTGTGTAGTGTTTTAGAGTTAAAAGAAAGGTACTGTTATTTTCTATCCATTTTTTTATTTTATTACAGTGTACCAAAGGGCATGTTTGATATGAAATATGAGACGTGTATACAAAACAACTAAAAACTCATGTAAATATCGCTCGCTCACAGAATGTTTTTTATTGTGCTTCATTTCCAATCAAGATGTAATTTCATAAAAATATGCAAACTGTGAAAATATTATTTCACTGTATTTACAACACATACAATCAAGTTTTTTTTATTTCAATGGACACAACAATGTCTTAAATTCTGTAAGGAAATTTCTATTAAAATATGTATGCTACTGTATGCCATGGTAGGTACTGTATGAAATTGGCCTAAACAAGGTAAAGGAATCAGACATTTTATTCCAAAACTGTTTAAAATGTAATTTCCTTCACTGTCGTTTTCACCATAGAACGCTATTAAACGACTTACATAATATTTGGTAGGAATGGTCATGATTTTCTAAAGAAAATTACAAAAATTACATAAATATTCTGTTAAACATTTATACATGTCAGCCCTTGTACATTTTTAGTGGACAAATAAATATAGTGAGAGTGTTAAAAGTGTGTTTTAAGTGTCCTTGGTTTCAACCGCAAACATCCTTACCTTGTAGCTTTCAAAGTAGCTTCCTTAAGTTCTTTAACAGTTTTAACTGAGGAACTTTGGGCTCAAATATAAAGTGAGTGGTTTGTGTAGATGCTGAGTGTTAATGCAGTTTATTGCATTAGTGTTTTTCCCTTCACTCAGCAATTGCTCACTGCATCAAGCAATTATAGGGCATGGAAATGCGCCAATGTCATGGGAGCCCCAAAACATTTACTTTTGGAAACATATTTAGAAAGTTCTGGAATTTATTGCTATAATGAAATAAAGTTTCAGACACCAGTACGTTGTAAACAGGGCAAAAAATGCTCAAACAATGCTGCGTTTCAAAATTACCAATAAAAAGTACCCAAGACGTAATTGCCCTCGCTTTAAAAATAACCCTAGCATGCAAGTGTGACTTCAAATTTGTTTATAATGA
>NW_015539871.1:416365-431793 GCF_001515605.1 Sinocyclocheilus anshuiensis
TAACTGCTCCACAAAGATGCATCGACCAGCAAGTAAAATTAAAATCACACAAACGCTCCCATAATGCATCTGTGCTTCTTTCGCTCTCCTTTCAAAAATACAAAAATGAGTCACTGCAGAATAAAAGGAATGAATTATAAGAGCCAGAGGCTCATTATCAGCTTTATTGCATTTTAATATTAACAGATCCATGTGACGCTCTGGAATCCTGACCGTCATCCAGACTGGATTGAAGTCTTTTGGGGAATGACCTATCCGATCACCGGACTTCCATCTGGAGACCTCATGACGACTTACGAGAAGCCTACATGACAGTGCCACGCATGTGAATTATTAGTGAGACGGCTTTTATTAAAGAATGCATAACTTGTTTGGATCGAGTTACCTCGTTTTTGCTTTAACGGGCTTTGAAAATGAATAGCATGATTGTGTGAAAACGTTTTGGTTAGGAGAAAAGTTCCAGTCGCTCAGGCTCTGCTCCAAAACCTAGTGAGCTGCCTTGCTTTCTACTGCCTACATTGCCAGACACCTTCTAAGGAAGCTTCAACCGAAACAAAACCGATTTGGAACAATCTATGACCTTAAAAACAAATGATTCAATAGAATTTGGTGTTAGCATACGGCTGAGCTAACAATGTCATATTCTACAAAGCCTATAAATCAATAAAACATACAGAAAATAATCTCATAATGAAGGAATTATGTACACTACCATTCAAAGGTTTGGGGTTAGTATAATTTATGTATTATTTAAATATTTAAAAGACAAAAATTAATACTTCTATTCAACAATGAAGCATTAAATTGATCAAAAGTAACAAAAGCAATGACAAAAAAAAATCTATTTCAAACAAATGATGCTCTTTTGAATTTTCTTTTCATCAAAAAAATAATTTTTTTGATATATCACAATGTCCACAAAAATATTATGCAGCAAAACGGTTTTCAACATTGACAAAAACAAGAAATCAGCATATTAGATTTCATATCAGTATGATTTCTGAAGGATCATGTGTCACTGAAAACTGGAGTAAAATGCAGCTTTGCTTCACATGAATAAATTACATTTGAAAACATATTCAAATAGAAAATCAATTATTTTAAATTGTAATAATATTTCAAATTTATTATTGTTTTTACTGTATTTTTTTTATCAAAAAAGGAAGCCTTTCAGAGCATAAGACAGTTTTAAAAAACATTAAAAATCTAATCTAAAAATCTAACCAACCCTAAACTTTTGAACGGCAGTGCATATTTATAATTAACTTGTACTGTGTCATCCATCTCACATGGGGTCATCATAATGCATTTTTCCACATATGATGTTGCCAAAGGTATCTTAGAAATCAGCAGAGTCACGCTTCCTACGCTTTGGAACAGCCTTTGCGTGGGAAGTGTGCTTATGATGCCTTAATGCTGCCTGTGCAGCCAACTAGGCTTTGGAACGGCACCGAAATCAAAGTCGTTGGAGCATTTTGCTGTAAGACAAAGGAATTTTTGCATGAGGAAAAATCCTCGGCAGCCACCAAACACAATACACTGCAGAATCTTCCCAAAACAAATATAAAACTCAAGGCGAGAACAAAGTGCCACAGAAATAGCCTTGCGTTCCTCAGGCTGGAATGTTTAAAGGCAACATTCAGCCGTACTGTGTGCAGAAATAAAAATTAGCTGTCTTAATTAATTTGGGGTGTGGTTGTCACATAAAACGCTTCTGTTATTTGACATTTTTAAACAAGACGTGATTTCAGCAATGGCGTCCTGCCTTAAAAACCCAATACTTGCCCAGCAGACAGAAACACAAACTGATTATTTGGGTAATAATATTAAATAAATGACAACTAGATATTTACAAGCAAGAGCCACAGCATGAAGTGTGTTATTTCTCACAAATGGGCTGAGATCCTCTGTTATTTGACATTTTTAAACAAGACGTGATTTCAGCAATGGCGTCCTGCCTAAAAACCCAATACTTGCCCAGCAGACAGAAACACAAACTGATTATTTGGGTAATAATATTAAATAAATGACAACTAGATATTTACAAGCAAGAGCCACAGCATGAAGTGTGTTATTTCTCACAAATGGGCTGAGATTCCCTCACATGCTTTAAAGGGAATCAATGACTCTAACTTCAGTCCCAGAATGCAAACAATCCGTCTGCTGGCATTCACATAAATTAAGCAGGCAAATAAAGCTGCCAATGCTTGCACTAACTGAAGACCACAGGGAATGTAAGACTGCTTAAAACACATAAGAGTTTATGGCTTTAGAGTGTTTCTGAACCTTGAGGATGATTTGATTTGATACAGCAATAAACATTCAAATTTAAGAAAAAGGGAGAAAAGTCCACTGACTTATTTAAATGTGTAGTATCATGTTGAGCAGCACAGGTAATCGAAACAAAAATGAAATCGTGATAGGGCTTAGTGCGAATTAAATTGGCTGTGATTCAGTCAAATAAATATATGTGTGCTTCAGAGTGAAGCGTGGCACTGTGTTCATTTACATGTGAGCAGCTCATGATCCAGTGTTTTCAGTGTCTCAGGGTGGTTCGTAGTTAATGCTGCTCCATAAGAACTGCTCATTTCTGCATCTGCTCTGAGTTTGGATTGCATTTGGTAATGCAACATGCGCCAACCATCTTCCCAAACTTGTAATGAAAAGCCCTTATAAACTGCCTGCTGACAACAAAAGAAAAGCTTAAAGGGCTACCTGTGGTTTTCCACCATAATAATATTTTGTATCAATATTTATGGCCGTCTTAATAATAAAAATAGACATTTAGTTAGTTAGTAAAAATTTAAAAAACAGTTACACTGAAATGTCACAATAATAATATTTCTTATTTGTTTAATATTTAACAATAATAATAATCATAATTACAACAACAAAAAAACGACAATAATAAAAATAAGATTGTTTTTATTAAAGGGGTCATATGATGTTGCTAAAAATAACATTATTTTGTGTATTTGGTGTAATGAAATGTGTTTATGCGGTTTAATGTTAAAAAAACACATTATTTTCCACATACTGTACATTATTGTTTCTCCTCTACGCCCCGCCTTTCTGAAACACGTCAATTTTTACAAAGCTCATCGGTCTGAAAAGCGAGGTGTGCTCTGATTGGCCAGCTATCCAGTGCGCTGTGATTGGCCGAATACCTCAAGCGTGTGACGGAAATGTTATAACCCTTACCATATTGTGATGCCCTGCCCGGCCGGAGAGACGAGACAAAAACATTAAAACCCATTATAAACGAGGCATTTGTTGCATCCAGTGGGGACATAATTACGGATTATAATGACTTATACTGTCGCTTGTAACACTCCAAAGAGAAAGGAAAAATTGAAATCGCATCATATGACCCCTTTAATGCTAAAAATAGACATTTAGTTAGTTAGTAAAAATGTAAAAACCAGTTACACTGAAGTGTCACAATAATAATATTTCTTATTTATTTAATATTTAACAATAATAATAATCATAATTACAACAATAATAAGATTGTTGTTGTTTTTATTAATATTATTATTATTATTGCAAAATTAATATTATAGTTGTTTTCTTAATAATTTTCTATTTGTTTAGTGTTTCTATATTATTATTATTATTATTATTTTACAGCATTAAATTATCTTCTTCTCGCATTTATTTGCAGTTGTACTGGTGAATCCAGATCTCAAAAAGAGATCGCAGCAATTCACCCAAGCACCTTATGAAGGATATGTTCAGTGCCCATGAGTGTGATCTTTTGCACTTCACTAGCTGACTTATTATTATTATTATTATTATATTATTATTATTATATAAAATTGCTCTTTTTTTTGGCCAAATTGTGCAGCCCTACAAGCAAAACAAAACAAAACAAAACACATTTTAAATCACATTTAAAAAAAAAAATACAATTACAATTATAATTTTTCCCAAATCAAAACAAAAAAAAAAAAGTCAAACTCAAACTATATTTATAAACAATTCCTGTCCAAATGTGTCACAGTGTCTGGTTGTGGTGCACTGGACTGGCCACTTCAGGGCACTCTCCCATTTCAGTGTTACATGTTTTGAACTCCATTTCCCATAGTCCCTTGCCTGTCGTTTCTGTTCTGATCATGATCACCTGTTAGTCATTTACTCATCATCCCATCACTACATATACCATGCTCACTCTGTCTGTCTTTGCTGCAGTATTATTCGATTCTGATGTTTGTGTGGTTACATCGTGTTTTTTGTTCCCTATGTTTTTGGATTACCTTTTGCAACGTTTTTGTTCTGTTCTGTTTATTTGTACTTTAATAAACTGCACTTGGCTCTAACCTTGTTTTCTCCTGGCATTCCGTGACAGAATACTGAAGCCAGTACAAGATCCAGCAGTTTGTTTTGCTTTTGCTTTCATTTGGACAATGGACATTCGGATTACCCCTCCTGCCACAGGGAAGGAGCGAGTGGCTCGACACCAGGCTCTGATGGCTCTGAGGCAGCAGGGAATGGAGGTTGTTGGTTATTTGGGCGGCGTTATGCAAATCTTCCCACATCATGACGTAGACATGTGGGGGCGTGTTAGAATGAGCCGTTTTAGGTAGGCGTGGTTGACTCTTTAACTTTTATAAAGAATATCTCTTTGGATTTGAGTCTTTAGTCTTTGCAACTTTACAGATCTTCTTTATGCACCAAGAGCTTGTAACACTCCAAAGAGAAAGGAAAAATTGAAATCGCATCATATGACCCCTTTAATGCTAAAAATAGACATTTAGTTAGTTAGTAAAAATGTAAAAACCAGTTACACTGAAGTGTCACAATAATAATATTTCTTATTTATTTAATATTTAACAATAATAATAATCATAATTACAACAATAATAAGATTGTTGTTGTTTTTATTAATATTATTATTATTATTGCAAAATTAATATTATAGTTGTTTTCTTAATAATTTTCTATTTGTTTAGTGTTTCTATATTATTATTATTATTATTATTTTACAGCATTAAATTATCTTCTTCTCGCATTTATTTGCAGTTGTACTGGTGAATCCAGATCTCAAAAAGAGATCGCAGCAATTCACCCAAGCACCTTATGAAGGATATGTTCAGTGCCCATGAGTGTGATCTTTTGCACTTCACTAGCTGACTTATTATTATTATTATTATTATATTATTATTATTATATAAAATTGCTCTTTTTTTTGGCCAAATTGTGCAGCCCTACAAGCAAAACAAAACAAAACAAAACACATTTTAAATCACATTTAAAAAAAAAAATACAATTACAATTATAATTTTTCCCAAATCAAAACAAAAAAAAAAAAGTCAAACTCAAACTATATTTATAAACAATTCCTGTCCAAATGTGTCACAGTGTCTGGTTGTGGTGCACTGGACTGGCCACTTCAGGGCACTCTCCCATTTCAGTGTTACATGTTTTGAACTCCATTTCCCATAGTCCCTTGCCTGTCGTTTCTGTTCTGATCATGATCACCTGTTAGTAATTTACTCATCATCCCATCACTATTTATACCATGCTCACTCTGTTTGTCTTTGCTGCAGTATTGTTTGAGGTTACATCGTGTTTTTTGTTCCCTATGTTTTTGGATTACCTTTTGCAACGTTTTTGTTCTGTTCTGTTTATTTGTACTTTAATAAACTGCACTTGGCTCTAACCTTGTTTTCTCCTGGCATTCCGTGACAGAATACTGAAGCCAGTACAAGATCCAGCAGTTTGTTTTGCTTTTGCTTTCATTTGGACAATGGACATTCGGATTACCCCTCCTGCCACAGGGAAGGAGCGAGTGGCTTGACACCGGGCTCTGAGGCAGCAGGGAATGGAGTTTGTAGGTTTTGCCCAGACCTTTTGGACGTTTTCAGTGGGGCTAAATTATAATGAGGCTGCACTTAAGAACTTCTTTAATGTCTGTTTGGATTATCCTTTGCCCCAGTGGGAAATGGCGGGACTCAGGATCCTGGATTTCTGGGGCTTCGTCAAGTATCTCCATAGTCGAAGTCAGTGGGCAATACCAGGCCAATCAGAACCCTTACGCAGGGATTTTCCCACCACCTCTACCCTTCAGACTCCCACTGAGCAGCGGAGGGCGAGAAGGAGGACAGTAGAGCCCGCTCACAGAGTCCACTCCAGAGCCCGCTCCAGTCCGGGAACTCACAAGGTTCACTCCTGAGCCCGCTCCAGTCCGGGAGCTCACAAGGTCCACTCCAGAGCCTGCTCCAGTTCAGGAGCTCTCAGAGCTCATTAAGGAAGTCACTTCAATCTGGGAGCTCACAGGGACCGTTGCGGAGCAATCGGCTTGTCCTGTTGCAGCCGTCGAGGCTGGTACTAAACTCTCTCTGCTCTTGTTTACAATTTTCCCTGATTTGCTGAGAGGGTTTTCTGTCCCACCAGTGTTGCCTGGCAGGATTCCGGCTCCGCTCTGGTTGCCCGCCTGGGTTCCGGTTTGGCAGGAGCCTCACTGGCTCACTCCTCCGGCTCCATCCTGGCTATCTGCTGGGGTTCCTGTATGGTTGGGGCCTTGCTGGTTCATCCATCCTGACATGATAACTGCACATGTTTCCTTGCAGGTAACCATAGTTAACAGAGGAAGAACAATAATTTCAAGCACCAGCCTCCTTTCAAAGCTTCCAGTCTGTTATTCTAACTCAATCAGCATGATCTCTAGCCTTTTCCTCGTCAGCACTCTCACCTGTGTTAATGAGAGAATCACTGACATGATGTCAGCTGGTCCTTTTGTGGCAAGGCTGAAATGCAGTGGAAATGTTTTTGGGATCAAGTTAATTTTAATGGCGAAGAGGGACTTTGCAATTATTCTGGTGGAGCGTCTGGTATCCACTCCGTAGAGGGGGGTAATGTCACAGTGTCTGGTTGTGGCGCCCTGGACTGGCCACTTCAGGGCGCTCTCCCGTTTCAGTGTTACAGGTTTTGAACTCCATTTCCCATAGTCCCTTGCCTGTCGTTTCTGTTCTGATCATGATCACCTGTTGGTAATTTACTCATCAACCCATCACTATTTATACCATGCTCACTCTGTCTGTCTTTGCTGCAGTATTGTTTGAGGTTACATCGTGTTTTCTGTTCCCTGTGTTTTTGGATTACCTTTTGCCACGTTTTTGTTCTGTTCTGTTTATTTGTACTTTAATAAACTGCACTTGGATCTAACCTTGTTTTCTCCTGGCATTCCGTGACAATGTCATCGGTTGATCCAAGGTCATAGTGATGTCTTGAACCCTGGTGGGGACAATTTGATTTGTTTTAATAAAGTATAAAGGAACAGAATAGTAAAGGAAATGCTCTAACCCCAAACATTTCTTGTCTCCTCACATTCAATTAGGAATTACATGAATTACACACAAATGATACCAAAACGGCCATATTTGGGAAAAAAGTCATAGCTGTCGGTCATTTAAAATTTCGTAAAACAGCTACTTCCATCGTACTCCACTCTCTTTCAACATTAAAACTGAAGCTTTGTGCTGGAAGTCATGCTCTGCTTGTGAACAGTAAACTCCACCTACTTTACTTTGAGCATCATTTTGACATTGCCAAGCATTGTTAGACCACTGATGCAGTCCCCCACAGGGTCTATGGTGGTTACAGTCCTGGGTTGATCCAATGTTGTTGTGACTGGATGCTCCAACAAACAGAGCAATAGTCTAAAAACAAAACCACAAGCATGTGCTCATGTATGTGTGTACCCACGTTCTTCAGGTGACACGTGAGGCAGAGCCTGTCCTCGGACCAGTCGACAAGTGGAACCATCTCCAGCACAAACGCCACAGTTGTCCTCTTTAGCGTTGCTTCCCAGTTGTCTGTCACAGCCAACTTCCTGTTGGAAAAAACAGACACATAACTCAGAAAAAGGCAAAATGGGAAACTTGACTTAGACTCCAAATTAGACCCATTATCCACAACAGTATTTTGAATTTAACACTTTCCTGATTCATCCCTCTAGCTGCAACATTATTTTGAGAGGCAACTGATTTTTCAGCAAACAGATCTGCAGGACCTCAACCAACAAATCATGCTTCCTCCATAACAGACTAGAAACTGACAATAAAACGACGTGGATTGAGAAACTGGCCAGCGCATGGCTCCAAACTACAATGTTTAAGCTCTACACTGCAAAAAATGCTTTTTTTACTTAGATTTTTTGTCTTGTTTGCAGCCAAAATACCTAGAAATTCTTAAATCAAGAAGGATTTTCTAGACAAGTAAAAATTGTCTTGTTTTCAGAAAAAAACATGTCAAAATTAAGTGAGTTTTTGCCTGAAACAAGTAAAATAATCTGCCAATGGGGTAAACAAAATAATCTTTTTTGTTTGAAATAGGATTATTTTGCTTAGCCCATTGGCAGATCATTTTGCTTGTTCTAAGCAAAAACTCACTTAATTTGGACTTGTTTTTTCTGAAAACAAGACAATAATGTGTACTTGTCTAGAAAATCCTTCTTGATTTAAGAAGTTTTAGATATTTTGGCTGAAAACAAGACAAAAAAACTAAGAAAAGCATTTTTTTGCAGTGTAACAAGCATCATAAAAATGAATGGAGAGCCAACATATAAAACATGCAAGAATACTGAATCATTTTTCATAAGTTTTCATCCCATACATGTTCCCCCCAGCATTCCTCTATATTTACCCAGAAATATGTGCTTCTGACAGTGATGCTCTGCTAGGAACCAGCCATCTGCACCAGAAAAGCTGCCCAGTTTTAATGCAAAATTCTGTTTACACTAGCGGGGCAATAGGGAAAGCAGCCAGAGAAAGCAAACAGCAAGATTTTACCCAGTAGCTCCGGTAAACAAGCACAAGTAAACAGACAAGCTTAATTTACACCAATTTACCTAATACTCACGGGGACTGAGGTCAAATTAGGTGCAACGCAAGAGAAGTTTCATCAACATTGTCGAATTCAGTTACCGTGCAGTACTGCATTGAATACTGATGACTGTATCTGATTTGGTTGGAGTATATTGTGTTTCTTTGCTGTGGGCCAAATGGAAAACAGAGAGTCTACGTCTACTGAAAACACTAAGAAAGTTCACCCAAGAATGAAAATTCTGTCATCATTTACGTACCATCTGTGTTTTTTTCAGCGGAACAGAAAAGCAAAGTTTAGCTGAATGTGCCAGAAGCTCTTGTCAACAAAATTAAAAAATACTTTTGAGCTCCACAAATGACCAAAACATCTCCATAAAAGTAAGATTTGTGCACTATATTCCAAGTCTTCCAAGCCATATGATATCATTGTGTAAGGAATAGACAAACACATATAAATTTACATTTAAATATTGCCCTTAAATCTTATTAAGACTTGTATATATTTAAATGTATACATCTTGTTCAGTTACGCAATATGCAAGAGCAAATGGAAGTCAAACCTGACAGAATGGCAGAACATTTCTTTTATGCACCATTTTTGAATATATTCAGAACCACAAAAGAGATTTGTAAAGAGTTTAAATGAATTATGAGTTGTTCCAGCCGGTCCACAAAAAGATAATGACTTCAGAGAACTTTGAATATTGTGCATAAGTCATATGGACTACTTTTTTGTCCTTTTTGGGGCTTAATAGCATTCATCCCCTTTCATCCTTCAGAATATTTCCTTTTGTGTTCTCTATTGGAAAAAAGAGCCATAAAACACATTTCTGTCTATTTTTGGTATTCAGTGCATCAATCATAGCCAAGAAACTTTAAAAACAATGCAAAGTTATTCAAGCTCTAAGTGCACTGGAAAGCTATTTGTAAAATGAATGCAAAATTAGTGCTAAATAAACTATTTTATGTATGCAAGTAATTATGTTAGTTTCCAAGCAATTGGAGACCCTGTTTTGGAAATCCTGTTTAACTTCCTAAACCAGAGCCATGGTCAAATGGAAACTCGATTCTTTGTCTTTCTGTCGATTCAGGCCTCTTTCTCGCTATTGCTCACACAAAGACACAGAACTGAGGTTAATCTGGCAGAATCGTGACCTAAATATACCCCAAATCCCCACATATGTAACACTAAAAAAGAGAGACAATTTTCCTGTTTATGGTCATTATTTCATTATCTTTCCATTTTAGCTGCAGGTTTTTTATATTTTCAGGAAATGAGAGCTGCGCTGTTAGAAATATCCAGAATGGAAAACCTGTTGGCGTCAGTACTACCAGTGGTGGACAGTAACGGAGTAGCTTTACTTCGTTACTGTACTTAAGTACATTTTTCAATATCTGTACTTTACTGGAGTAGTTTTATTTTGAGTAACTTTTACTTTTACTTCACTACATTCCAAAGCATAAGATCGTACTTTTTACTTCACTACATTTCATAAAACATATCGTTACTTATAATATATCACGTGCTCCGACACGCAGAACGAACTGATTATTTTCAATGAACCTTTTAAATCGGTTCGCAAATCGCACCAAACGTACTTTTTTACTTAAGTACATAAAAAAATCGAGTACTTTTGTACTTACACTCGAGTAAAATTGAAAAAGGAGTACTTTTACTTTTACTGGAGTAATATTTTATTATACGTATCTGTACTTTTACTCAAGTGCTTGATTTGTGTACTTCGTCCACCACTGAGTACTACCAAACAATAACATTAAGCCTTTGGACACGCAGTAAAAAAAGACTGATACTATGGCAGAAGCAGATGGTTTGGTAACTTCAGTGGATGGAGACTTGATCCATATATATTCGGGAAAAGAATTGGATAAAACTGTAAAGCTTATTCTCATTGTGCTAATATTACTGTAATGCATGTCAGAACAGGGCTGAAAAGGTCAAGAATTCTGCCTCGTAAATACTGAGTGGCTTTGGCTTCAGAAGAGCGTTTTTCACCTCATCAACAAGCCTAGACTGAACTTTAAAGGACAGATGTATAAACCTAAGCGCTGTAAATGCTCACTTAAGTAGGCTTATGTATAAATTTTTTTTTCAGATTTCAGTTTTTACTTTTGGTTTTCTGGGAGTTCTGCCATCTCGCACTGCGTTCAAGTGCACCTGGTAAGCTCCCACTTCCGTTAGACAGTCGTTTTTACAATATTTCACAAATCCAAGCCAGAAACAAAGTACAAAATCAGCCAAAACCAAGCAAATAAACAATGGACGATCTGAAAAAAGTTCTTCTTTCTCCCATACCAGTGGATAAGTATTACTACATGCATGTTTTATTTGATCAAAATTATAATTTTTACTTTATTACAATTATTTTATTATAATTATTTATTTTATTATAATACATATTTATTATTCTGATGTTTTATTATAATTATTTTATTACAATTATTTATCATAATAAATATTATTTATTATTTTAGTTTTATTATTCGGTTAAATGCTACTGTTAAATAAACCTACTGTTCAATTCTTACTGAATTTGTTCATGTAGTATGCAAACCTACCGTTTACTTCTTACTGCTGATCTTATTTTTAATATCAAAACAAAAAAATAAAATTAATTTATTGTGATACATATTATTATCATGAAATGAAATGACTCACACCATGAAATAAGATTTTGGTCATATCACCCACCCCCACACGTAAAAAATAAATAAATAAATAAATAAATAAAAGTTGTACATTTAAAAAAAATAAAATACATTTTAAAATCTCACGTTTAATTCACTGTGTTACTTGCCGTTTCTTTGTAACCGTTTGTGAAATTTACTACCAATATTTGAGTTTCAACACCACGTAAAACAAGTATAGAAAACAGCTAATGCTTGCTATAGTGCCTCTTATGGCAACTCTTATAATGTCATGGACTGATATTTCAAACTCAAAGGGTGCTTCACTATCAGCTTACGTAGCTTGTTCATTGATGTTCACCTGACAAATCCCACTGATGCATATATCCAGAGAATCCGCTTTGCACCGAGTGCCATCCAACACTTTGGGCGCCAGTTCCACCACCAGGCTTTTCCCCCGGGCTTGACATCGGAGGGCACAGGGTGAAATAGGGTCGTACGTCACAGGTATCCACTCGTAGGTTTGTCCTTGGTACTTGATGTCATTGTGGGCGGAGCATTGTTGAGCCCTGAAGTCACCTGACTCTGGAGGACAGTCCTGATTGGAAGAAAGATGGAGAAAGATTTGGCAACTATCAAATATTTTTAATATCATTAGGTAGATTTCTTACAAATTGCAGTCCATCACTGAATACAAATTACATGCTGGAAATAGTTAGTAACAATATATTACATTACATATTTTAGGTAAAATAATCAAACTACTTTTTGATTACATTTATATTACTTTTGACCCAATTTGTTTATCACATTGATTTGAACAGGATAATCCTGTACCATATTGATATAAAAACAAATAAATTATTTCATTTAAAATATTTGATTTAAAACACACTCTTTAAAATTTTAAATATAATAAATTATTTTAAAATAAAAACAAGTATAAAAACACTTAATAAAATCCACAAAACTGGAAGATTTCTCAAACATTTATATGAGGAATAGAAAGGAAAATTTTAACAAAGGACATTTTATAATGCAACAGAAGAATTAGGAGGAATTATGAATGTAATTTATTAATAATTGACTGTCATTTTGTGTATGTAGTCTGATTATGAGTAATTTAAAATGTTCTATAATCTAATAACAAGTGTTTAATTTTTGGAATCTGATTACATAATCTAATTATATATAATGAGTTACTACTCAGCACCATCTTTGCCTACAAAATAGAAACACTGATATTTAATAGGCCCAAAAATAACAGCTGACCTGACAATGGCACTGGAAATATTATTTTCTATGCGGCGAGATTAAATCGTGATCATGTGTGTAACATCATAAAGCTTATGCAGATGACTGGGTGCATTAACAAATGGTGACAGTGTAATTGAACTGTGGCAGGCCTCCATGTTTAGAAAAACAATATTTCCTATGTCATCTCCTGTGCACTAAAGAAAACTACAATTCTTCCTCTGCAGCTCGGGGCTCTGAACTCATTTAATCATCCGATCGGCTCTGAAGCCCCCATGTGCAAAGATCATCAGTGATGCCCGTGACTGAAGCGTCTCCATCGGATAGAGCGATTACAAATCACAAGTCTTCAACGTCAGGATCAGTAATGGAAACCAAAAGAACAATTCGACAATGGACCTCATCAATAGCAATTATAAAGCCTGACAGGGAAGACCGAGCATCAGTTCTCACTGTTTTGACGGAAATGGGATAAATGTTATGCTGGGAATCTTTCCCAGATGGCTCTGATTGGAATTGTGGATGAAGGAGGAATGGGATTCCAGATGAAACCACTTCAGTGGTAGAAAAACACTGGCTTTTGATTAAAATGGTCCTTGAGACACATGGGCATCTAACAGCTCTCAAAATGAGTTTGTCCTGTAGTTGGGGTCTATTGACTGAATCATAGGGCACCATTCTGGTTCCATAACAACGCCATTAACTTCTATTTTTATTTAATTTGAGCTGTTACACCAAGTAAATTGTGAGTCATTTGAACAATTAATCAAAGAATCAATTAAACAACTGGATATAAGAATTATTTGTTCACGAATCAGACTGCACTATTCATGCCTAATACAATAAAAGATCCAACTAATAAAAGATCCAACTGAAATAAAGGATTCATTCTCAAACCAGACATCACTAGAAGAAAATTCACTTAACTTGCATCAAAAAAAAAAAAAGAGTTTAAAAAAAGATCTGTTGATGGAATCAAACTCATGAAAATCATTTGGTTCCATGCCAGTTTTTTTTTTTCATTCAAACTGGTTGTAAGAACCAGTTTCTCATTCCCACCCTCAAAATGTACATGATATGAGGCAAAAATGCACATAAAAGAGAAAAACATCTTATAGAATTATTCCTATTTCATGCTACTTTCTTCTCCCCTAAAGGTACATGATGATGGTAAAAAAAAAAAAAAAGACATGGGAGAAAACATTATATTTCAATTCCTTTGCATTAACTCACAAAACTATTGCATTCCCCGAGAAACTTTGCATTTGCTTGCAAACCTTTTGTGATGGAAGATTATATCTCTATTATTAACGATTATATCTATTATTAGGGAATATAACGTTTCTCTGGGGAACACAATTATTTTTCAAGAGAACGCAAAGTTTCTTCAGGGAACCCAATACTTTTGCGAGAGAATGCAAATGTATTGAGAAAATGCAATGTTTCTCAGAGGAACACAATAGTTTTGGGAGATAATGCACATTTTGTGAGAGAAGATAAAGGTTCTCAGGGAAATGCAATCATTTGGTGAGAAAATGCAAATGTTTCGCAAGAGAACGAAAAGTTTCTTGAGGGAACGCAATACTTTTGCGAGAGAATGCAAATTTATTGCAAGAATGCAATGTTTCTCGGAGGAACGCAAATGTTTTGCGAGAGAACACAAAGTTTGCTGTGAGAACACTAACTTTTGTAAGCAGACTCAACAGTGTTCGGTGTTTCACAGTGTTCGCCAATATAAATTGCTTATTTTTGCCAAAATTACATAGTATTATACTAAAAAACTCCACCCGACATGTTATGCGGGCTACTGTATTCTGCATGCTATTTTGAAAAATAGTTTAAAATACACTGCATGGTATACAATATGTAGAATAAATAGTAAAATATTTTGTTAACACTTTAGTTTAGGGACCAATTTTCACTATTAACTAGTTGGTTATTAACATGCGTATTACTAGCATGTTGGCTGTTTATTAAAGGGGTCATATGACGCAATTTCATGTTTTTATTTGTCTTTGGAGTGTTACAAGCGGTTTGTGCATACAGTGGGTACGGAAAGTATTCAGACCCCCTTAAATTTTTCACTCTTTGTTATATTGCAGCCATTTGCTAAAATCATTTAAGTTATTTTTTTTTCCTCATTAATGTACACACAGCACCCCATATTGACAGAAAAACACAGAATTGTTGACATTTTTGCAGATTTATTAAAAAAGAAAAACTGAAATATCACATGGTCCTAAGTATTCAGACCCTTTGCTCAGTATTTAGTAGAAGCACCCTTTTGATCTAATACAGCCATGAGTCTTTTTGGGAAAGATGCAACAAGTTTTTCACACCTGGATTTGGGGATCCTCTGCCATTCCTCCTTGCAGATCCTCTCCAGTTCTGTCAGGTTGGATGGTAAACGTTGGTGGACAGCCATTTTTAGGTCTCTCCAGAGATGCTCAATTGGGTTTAAGTCAGGGCTCTGGCTGGGCCATTCAAGAACAGTCACAGAGTTGTTGTGAAGCCACTCCTTCGTTATTTTAGCTGTGTGCTTAGGGTCATTGTCTTGTTGGAAGGTAAACCTTCGGCCCAGTCTGAGGTCCTGAGCACTCTGGAAAAGGTTTTCGTCCAGGATATCCCTGTACTTGGCCGCATTCATCTTTCCCTCGATTGCAACCAGTCGTCCTGTCCCTGCAGCTGAAAAACACCCCC
>NW_015539871.1:432293-432719 GCF_001515605.1 Sinocyclocheilus anshuiensis
TTTTAGCAAATGGCTGCAATATAACAAAGAGTGAAAAATTTAAGGGGGTCTGAATACTTTCCGTACCCACTGTAGATAAGATCCAAAAAGTCGCAAAGACTAAAGTCTCAAACCCAAAGAGATATTCTTTCTTAAAGTTAAGATTCTTCCACGCCTTCCTAAAACGCCTCGTTCAAACACGCCCCCACATATCTACATCACTGTGTTGGAAGATTTGCATAAGGCCGCCCAAATATTTACGCAAAGAAAGAAGGTGTAACTTTTATTCTTGCTGTAGTATTGTTGCCACCGCCGCCATGTCATGGAGACGCTGTGTATTTCCAGATAGTAAGAGGCGTAACATTTCCGTCACACGATTGAGGAATTCGGCCAATCACAACGCACTGGATAGCTGGCCAATCAGAGCACACCTCGCTTTTCAGACCA
>NW_015539871.1:432763-437224 GCF_001515605.1 Sinocyclocheilus anshuiensis
CATATAGGAGAAACAATAATGTACAGTATGTGGAAAATAATGTGTTTTTTGAACCTTAAACCACATAAACGCATTGTATTACACCAAATACACAATACACCAATATTTTTAGCAACATCATATGACCCCTTCAATACTTATTAACACAAATTAATGCCTTATTCCTTATTCCCATATTTCAGATGCCTTAATCCTACCCAATACCTAAACTTAACAACTACCTAACTAACTATTAATAAGCAGCGAATTAGGAGTTTATTGAGGCAGAGAAACTTTAGAAAAAAATCCACTATGGAATTTAAGCTGTTAAACGGAGCGGTGAGTGCTACACTCTTATTGGTAACAGGATGAATGACTAAATTAGTACAGATATCTAATAAACGAACATGCAAGGTATGAGGGTTCTGTATAATTTTATGAACAACAGGCGCTCCAATTGACCAATCGGTAAGCCCCTCCCCTCGAACGCAGATGAGCCAATGGCAGTCGAGTATCAGTTGCATGGGGACCGGAACTCCGACATCTGTAGGTTTCATGGCCATAGAGAAACATTGGAAGATCCGAAGCTCGCATCGCTTTTATGGGGTTTGTAACAGTGATTCCAGGTATCCTGAGAGGATGGGCAATGGAATTAATTTTATTCTATTTCCTAAACCAAAACAAAACGGAGCAAAATGTCCCAAAGCATTCACCCCTAATCCCAATGAAGACAAAAAAACCTTCATTTTCTGGTTGTCATACATTAATTAAGTTACAATTTTCATCTGATCAAGCAAAACGTTAATGTCATCTTGTGCTTCAGCAAGGTATCTCTGGCTAAAACTAACTAACGTTCAAGTTAATGAGTCCATGCTAATGTACAAACCTAAATTTGTACATTTGTGCTTCTGCAGACAAAGATTGCTGGTGGGCCTCATAACACTGACTTACTGTATTGCTGCATGTTCTGTAGCGGATGTTCCTGCCCTCACAGTTCCTGTGGAACAAACACAAAACAACAAAATCAGATATGTTACAAAGTCATTGTTCTTCTTTGTGTAGCAAGCCCCTCCATCTTTTGTCTCAATATTACAGTACATTATCAAGGGGAAAGGAACATCCTACTATTTATCCCTACAGTAATGATTTTCAGAGCTGCTCTTGATTATTCTCTCTTTAAACCACTCACTCGTTTGTGAGACTCTTTGTCTATTTGTGCGCTTCTTGAGCACAATTCATAAAATGAATGCGTGCTATATTGAAAAATAAATTCCCTCGACAAAAAAAAGAGCATTTTTTCCCATTGTGAAATATTTTTCACTTAGACTGCCAGTCAGGTAATAACAACAATGCAGTCAATCCAGTATAAGTGCATTTTAAAGAAATTTATAATAATAAAAACAGGAAACGATTTGCCATTTGTGATTTTCTCCAAAAAATATGAATCCAGCTACAGCTGTACGAAATATGCAGCAATGTGTTTTGAGAAGAGTTTGTTTAGAGACAGAAATAGAGAGAAAACCAGAAAGAAGAACAACAGGATATTGACTTTCTAAATGTCCTATTACCTCAGCCTAAAAACATTAGCCTATCACATTTCAGCTTATTAATTCCGTTCAGAAAAGCAGCAGTCACCCTGAACAGAAACGGTTCACATCACAAGACTTCTGAAGGGTGGAAGGAAGATGCAACCAGACTGTTATTAAGATCTCAATCTTTCTCTGCAATCGTCCTGCCCTTGAGCGAAATGATTTAGGATGAAATTCTAGCTTTTATTCACTGAATACTGCACAGTGCACTGCATACTGCATACTATTTATTTTTAAAACGGTAAGAGATTATTCCACATTGCTATATTGTTGTCACATAACATCACTACATTTGTTGCATATTTAATTCAGCAAGAGGTATCCAGTTATCATAGTGGAAATAAAAAGTTTGTGTAAAAGAAAAAAAAAATCTTAACATTTGGCAATCAGATCAAATATTAAGTCATGCAAGAGAATGCAGCTCATATAAATTCTGTCAGTCAGTGATCAATCACAGTTTGTAATGTTCCTATGTGCCATTTAAGGGCAGAGTTGTCTGAAATATATTATTCAACATTAGAGCAGAAAAATTGTGAGATCTAAAGCTGCTGAACATGTCATTCAAATTTAGCATCTGATTTAGTATTTTTCTTGTCGCTGAAATTTTACACAACCATTTAAAAATGGTTTTGTAAAATGGTTTTGAGTCTGTAAGAGTTTATATTTTAAATATAAGTCTCTTATGCTCACCAAGGCTGCATTTATTTGATAAAAAATATATTATAAACAGTAATATTGAAAAATATTATTACAGCCTAAAATAAGTGTTTTCTGTTGCAATATTTTTTCAAATAAAATTGATACCTGTGATGGTACAGGTGAATTTTCAGTCTTCAGTGTCACATTATAGTGCAGAGACAGGGTTATTACAGTTAACTACTCAAACTGAAACTAAAATTAAAACCATTAGAAAATTCTTACTTGAAATAAAATAAATATTAACTGAAATAAAATATATGAAAAATGTTGTATTTCAAGCAGTTACCCAGACAACAAATAACTAAAACAAAATTAATAAATCATAATTAATAATAAAAACTATATATGAAAAACACAACAAAATTACTAAATATTTAAAATGAAAATGGTCAATAGAAAAACAGAAAAAAATATTCAAGAAATTAAAAACTATAATAGTATCTTAATGACAATAAAATGTTCAGTATATGCTAATCTGATGCTCAAGAAACATTTCTCATTATCGATGTTGAAAACAGTTGTGCTGCTTCATATTCTGATACTGTGATATTTTTTTCAGAATTTTTTGAAGAACAGAAAGTTGAATTTTTTCTAACTTTTGTTGTAAATTTGTATTAAATTTTGCCAAAAATTTTAACTCAATTTTACTGACCCCAAATTTTTTTAACAGTACTGCAACCTACAGTAATTAACAATTCAACAAGCATGCACTGCATTCTTAAGGCTGCTTCAAGGGGCAGAATAGAGTTATTTAGTTAAACTGTCCTTTTCTATGGTCAGTCTTCTCTTTCAGGTCAACTACAGCCTGCCCTGTCTCCACTCCAAACCATCAATGTCTGTTATTTCTACTCCAGTGCTCTTTAACAGGTGCTCTGGCCTGTGTGCAAGCGATATTGCTCGGATGCTACGATTCAGAAAGAGCGTCTTTGTTCGCAGACCACATAATCAGCTGTGGAATCACTTCCAGATCTTCCTGTAATCAGCAGAACGCAATCACAACACAAGCTGGCCTGCCTCTGCAGCTCTTCTAAAGTTCTACTGACAATAAACAAAAGGAGGAAGAGAGCCGAGGTTATTCCAGTAGCACACAGCAAACCCATGATGGTCTGTTTAATATCGCAAAGACTTTATCTGTGCAAGACATTTTTTCTGTGGATGAAATGGCCTCAAATATCAAAATGGTTATTGATTTGGGAAAAAAAATATTTTTATTTGTATGAATCCCCAAACTATGTGTCAAATTAACTCAAGAACAATATAAATAAGAACAAGAACAATATATGTTTCATAATATTTCTGTTTTTCCTGTATTTTATCAAATAAATCCAGCCAAGGAGAGCATAAGAGTTCAAAAACATCAAAAATCTTGGCCCCAAACTTTTAAAGGGTATTTTACAGGCGGCATTAATCAAAGTGACTTGAAACTGTTCTGCTTTTTGTTTGAATATTCTTGGGGAAAAAAAAGAATCTTCACACAGGAAGCATTTAATTGCAAATCAATAAGAACAATTTTACGTTGAGGGTCAGCAGAAGCATTTCCAATGAGACCTGAAGCAAGCTGTAATTGGCCCTTTCTCTTGTTTTCAGTCGGATCTAACCAGTCAATTAGCTTTAAATGTGTATCGAGGCTTAAATGGCGCATGACTTCCATTTCCTACATGCATTGCTTTAGCTCTTGGCATCTACCCTCCAGCAATGAAGTAATGAAGTAACTGTTTAGAAGCAGATCTCTTAGAAGTGGTGAACGCCTCACTTCTTTCTGGGACTTTTCCAAACTCCCTGAAAACTGCAATTGTTAAACCCCTTCTGAAAAAGAGGAATCTTGATAACACCATATTGAGCAACTATAGACCAATATCAAATCTTCCTTTTATAGGCAAGATTATTGAAAAGGTAGTCTTTAATCAGCTGAACAAATACTTAAACTCAAATGGATACCTGGACAATTTTCAATCTGGTTTCCGACCGCATCACATCACAGAGACAGCGCTCATTAAGATAATAAATGATATTTGCTTAAATTCTGATTCTGGCAAAATATCAGTGCTGGTACTACTAGATCTCAGTGCTGCGTTTGACACTGTCGATCATAACATACTACTAGAGAGACTGGAAAACTGGGTCGGGCTTTCTGGGATGGTAATCAAATGGTTCAGGTCATACTTAGAAGGGAGAGGTTATTATGTGAGTATAG
>NW_015539871.1:440992-450305 GCF_001515605.1 Sinocyclocheilus anshuiensis
TCAACAATTCTGTGTTTTTCTGTCAATATGGGGTGCTGTGTGTACATTAATGAGGAAAAAAAAATAACTTAAATAATTTTAGCAAATGGCTGCAATATAACAAAGAGTGAAAAATTTAAGGGGGTCTGAATACTTTCCGTACCCACTGTAGATAAGATCCAAAAAGTCGCAAAGACTAAAGTCTCAAACCCAAAGAGATATTCTTTCTTAAAGTTAAGATTCTTCCACGCCTTCCTAAAACGCCTCGTTCAAACACGCCCCCACATATCTACATCACTGTGTTGGAAGATTTGCATAAGGCCGCCCAAATATTTACGCAAAGAAAGAAGGTGTAACTTTTATTCTTGCTGTAGTATTGTTGCCACCGCCGCCATGTCATGGAGACGCTGTGTATTTCCAGATAGTAAGAGGCGTAACATTTCCGTCACACGATTGAGGAATTCGGCCAATCACAACGCACTGGATAGCCGGCCAATCAGAGCACACCACACTTTTCAGACCGATGAGCTTTGTAAAAATCGACGCGTTTCAGAAAGGTGGGGCAGAGAGGAGCAACAATAATGTACAGTATGTGGAAAATAATGTTTTTTTAACCTTAAATCACATAAACGCATTGTATTACACCAAATACACCAAATAATGTTATTTTTAGCAACATCATATGACCCCTTCAATACTTATTAACACAAATTAATGCCTTATTCTGCATGACCATATTTCAGATGCCTTAATCCTACCCAATACCTAAACTTAACAACTACCTAACTAACTATTAATAAGCAGCGAATTAGGAGTTTATTGAGGCAGAGAAACTTTAGAAAAAAATCCACTATGGAATTTAAGCTGTTAAACGGAGCGGTGAGTGCTACACTCTTATTGGTAACAGGATGAATGACTAAATTAGTACAGATATCTAATAAACGAACATGCAAGGTATGAGGGTTCTGTATAATTTTATGAACAACAGGCGCTCCAATTGACCAATCGGTAAGCCCCTCCCCTCGAACGCAGATGAGCCAATGGCAGTCGAGTATCAGTTGCATGGGGACCGGAACTCCGACATCTGTAGGTTTCATGGCCATAGAGAAACATTGGAAGATCCGAAGCTCGCATCGCTTTTATGGGGTTTGTAACAGTGATTCCAGGTATCCTGAGAGGATGGGCAATGGAATTAATTTTATTCTATTTCCTAAACCAAAACAAAACGGAGCAAAATGTCCCAAAGCATTCACCCCTAATCCCAATGAAGACAAAAAAACCTTCATTTTCTGGTTGTCATACATTAATTAAGTTACAATTTTCATCTGATCAAGCAAAACGTTAATGTCATCTTGTGCTTCAGCAAGGTATCTCTGGCTAAAACTAACTAACGTTCAAGTTAATGAGTCCATGCTAATGTACAAACCTAAATTTGTACATTTGTGCTTCTGCAGACAAAGATTGCTGGTGGGCCTCATAACACTGACTTACTGTATTGCTGCATGTTCTGTAGCGGATGTTCCTGCCCTCACAGTTCCTGTGGAACAAACACAAAACAACAAAATCAGATATGTTACAAAGTCATTGTTCTTCTTTGTGTAGCAAGCCCCTCCATCTTTTGTCTCAATATTACAGTACATTATCAAGGGGAAAGGAACATCCTACTATTTATCCCTACAGTAATGATTTTCAGAGCTGCTCTTGATTATTCTCTCTTTAAACCACTCACTCGTTTGTGAGACTCTTTGTCTATTTGTGCGCTTCTTGAGCACAATTCATAAAATGAATGCGTGCTATATTGAAAAATAAATTCCCTCGACAAAAAAAAGAGCATTTTTTCCCATTGTGAAATATTTTTCACTTAGACTGCCAGTCAGGTAATAACAACAATGCAGTCAATCCAGTATAAGTGCATTTTAAAGAAATTTATAATAATAAAAACAGGAAACGATTTGCCATTTGTGATTTTCTCCAAAAAATATGAATCCAGCTACAGCTGTACGAAATATGCAGCAATGTGTTTTGAGAAGAGTTTGTTTAGAGACAGAAATAGAGAGAAAACCAGAAAGAAGAACAACAGGATATTGACTTTCTAAATGTCCTATTACCTCAGCCTAAAAACATTAGCCTATCACATTTCAGCTTATTAATTCCGTTCAGAAAAGCAGCAGTCACCCTGAACAGAAACGGTTCACATCACAAGACTTCTGAAGGGTGGAAGGAAGATGCAACCAGACTGTTATTAAGATCTCAATCTTTCTCTGCAATCGTCCTGCCCTTGAGCGAAATGATTTAGGATGAAATTCTAGCTTTTATTCACTGAATACTGCACAGTGCACTGCATACTGCATACTATTTATTTTTAAAACAGTAAGAGATTATTCCACATTGCTATATTGTTGTCACATAACATCACTACATTTGTTGCATATTTAATTCAGCAAGAGGTATCCAGTTATCATAGTGGAAATAAAAAGTTTGTGTAAAAGAAAAAAAAAATCTTAACATTTGGCAATCAGATCAAATATTAAGTCATGCAAGAGAATGCAGCTCATATAAATTCTGTCAGTCAGTGATCAATCACAGTTTGTAATGTTCCTATGTGCCATTTAAGGGCAGAGTTGTCTGAAATATATTATTCAACATTAGAGCAGAAAAATTGTGAGATCTAAAGCTGCTGAACATGTCATTCAAATTTAGCATCTGATTTAGTATTTTTCTTGTCGCTGAAATTTTACACAACCATTTAAAAATGGTTTTGTAAAATGGTTTTGAGTCTGTAAGAGTTTATATTTTAAATATAAGTCTCTTATGCTCACCAAGGCTGCATTTATTTGATAAAAAATATATTATAAACAGTAATATTGAAAAATATTATTACAGCCTAAAATAAGTGTTTTCTGTTGCAATATTTTTTCAAATAAAATTGATACCTGTGATGGTACAGGTGAATTTTCAGTCTTCAGTGTCACATTATAGTGCAGAGACAGGGTTATTACAGTTAACTACTCAAACTGAAACTAAAATTAAAACCATTAGAAAATTCTTACTTGAAATAAAATAAATATTAACTGAAATAAAATATATGAAAAATGTTGTATTTCAAGCAGTTACCCAGACAACAAATAACTAAAACAAAATTAATAAATCATAATTAATAATAAAAACTATATATGAAAAACACAACAAAATTACTAAATATTTAAAATGAAAATGGTCAATAGAAAAACAGAAAAAAATATTCAAGAAATTAAAAACTATAATAGTATCTTAATGACAATAAAATGTTCAGTATATGCTAATCTGATGCTCAAGAAACATTTCTCATTATCGATGTTGAAAACAGTTGTGCTGCTTCATATTCTGATACTGTGATATTTTTTTCAGAATTTTTTGAAGAACAGAAAGTTGAATTTTTTCTAACTTTTGTTGTAAATTTGTATTAAATTTTGCCAAAAATTTTAACTCAATTTTACTGACCCCAAATTTTTTTAACAGTACTGCAACCTACAGTAATTAACAATTCAACAAGCATGCACTGCATTCTTAAGGCTGCTTCAAGGGGCAGAATAGAGTTATTTAGTTAAACTGTCCTTTTCTATGGTCAGTCTTCTCTTTCAGGTCAACTACAGCCTGCCCTGTCTCCACTCCAAACCATCAATGTCTGTTATTTCTACTCCAGTGCTCTTTAACAGGTGCTCTGGCCTGTGTGCAAGCGATATTGCTCGGATGCTACGATTCAGAAAGAGTGTCTTTGTTCGCAGACCACATAATCAGCTGTGGAATCACTTCCAGATCTTCCTGTAATCAGCAGAACGCAATCACAACACAAGCTGGCCTGCCTCTGCAGCTCTTCTAAAGTTCTACTGACAATAAACAAAAGGAGGAAGAGAGCCGAGGTTATTCCAGTAGCACACAGCAAACCCATGATGGTCTGTTTAATATCGCAAAGACTTTATCTGTGCAAGACATTTTTTCTGTGGATGAAATGGCCTCAAATATCAAAATGGTTATTGATTTGGGAAAAAAAATATTTTTATTTGTATGAATCCCCAAACTATGTGTCAAATTAACTCAAGAACAATATAAATAAGAACAAGAACAATATATGTTTCATAATATTTCTGTTTTTCCTGTATTTTATCAAATAAATCCAGCCAAGGAGAGCATAAGAGTTCAAAAACATCAAAAATCTTGGCCCCAAACTTTTAAAGGGTATTTTACAGGCGGCATTAATCAAAGTGACTTGAAACTGTTCTGCTTTTTGTTTGAATATTCTTGGGGAAAAAAAAGAATCTTCACACAGGAAGCATTTAATTGCAAATCAATAAGAACAATTTTACGTTGAGGGTCAGCAGAAGCATTTCCAATGAGACCTGAAGCAAGCTGTAATTGGCCCTTTCTCTTGTTTTCAGTCGGATCTAACCAGTCAATTAGCTTTAAATGTGTATCGAGGCTTAAATGGCGCATGACTTCCATTTCCTACATGCATTGCTTTAGCTCTTGGCATCTACCCTCCAGCAATGAAGTAATGAAGTAACTGTTTAGAAGCAGATCTCTTAGAAGTGGTGAACGCCTCACTTCTTTCTGGGACTTTTCCAAACTCCCTGAAAACTGCAATTGTTAAACCCCTTCTGAAAAAGAGGAATCTTGTTTAGCTGTGCATTTATTGAATGAGCACTGTGCTATGTCTGAACTGATTGCTCTATAGTTTATGTATAATCATTTTCTATTCTTAACTGTTTTAAATTCATTTTAAACCTCTTAAAAGAAAAAAAAAGGAATTTAAAAACTTTGAAGATTTAAAAATTGATTTATGTAAAGCACATTGAATTACCATTGTGTATGAAATGTGCTATATAAATAAACTTGCCTTGCCTTGCCTAATGGGCAGTGTGAAACAAAAACACAATTGCATCCAACACAATAAAAAAACAGATATCTATCCCAGTATTAATGTGCATAAACAATTCTAAATAAGTCATTCATTGGGTGATTTCCACTGCTGTGCAATCAAAACATTGCTCTGTTTGCTTCAGCTAGGTCTGATACACCTGGAGAGAGCTATCCGTTAGCGTTCCCATTCATTTCAATGGCAGTTAGTCAGTCGAAAGTACATAATTTCTCTCTCAGGTTTGGAGCCAATCATCTGAGTCGTAAATAGCATGTGACTAATTACCCTAGAGCAGTAGGAAAATAACATCATGGCAGCATTGATTGGGACTCAGTACTGTATCAAACCTTTTACTAACAACTGAGCCAGGGCCGGATGGGAGTCATTTTCAGCCCTCGAGTTTCATGCCTTAGACTGGCCCACTTTAGTTCACGACTGACTATAGCTATTACAATAATGCAATTAAAACTTCAGAATATATACAAAACATACAAAATATTTGTAGGCCTACTGTACCATAATGTCTGCCTGCAGTTAAAAAGTTCTTAGAAATAATCACATTTGTTTTGCTTAACCTATTTATGTACAATTATTCTAAAAAGAATTTTAATGTCATACAAAAAAAAATTTAATTGGCCTGAGTAAATCGTACCATTATAGAATTGTGACTGCACAAGCAGTGTAGTAATTTAGGAGGTGAAAATACTGTGAAATTACATACATACAAATGGCAAGAAATTTGAAAGCATAACAACTGAACGTCTATGAAACCTCAGTCAATAATATTTTTTAAACAATTGCACTTACATTTTTTGAACTAAAATAGGCTATTATTGCAAATATTGGAATTCTCCCGGTGCTCCCGATTAGCCAATCCGGGCCTGAACTGAGCTATAATGTCAAGTCCATTTCACATTTCTAAGAGTCCTCCCAAAAAACATGCCAGTAAATCATCTACTATAATGAAATATAAGCTATTTAGATACGGTATGTGTTGCTTGCAAAAAAAAAAATGCATTTCATTACAATATTAATGGAAAATCTCAATGCTTTTTACCTGCAGAATGGTGCAGTTACACCATCTACCAACAGGGGGTAATGGGCCTATACCTTGATTTAAGCAGAATGACCAGAGGACAAAACAAGCAAGGATCTGCTTCTAAAATATCACGAGTGGAATTGTCTCCAACATATTAACCAATGCAACAATTTGAGCATTTTTCGAGTGAGTAAAACAGAGAGTTGAGAACTTGAAAAAAAAAGACACTTTCTAAAACTTGCACCATTGCTTAAGCCGGTGTTTATTGTAAACCCTAATGCTCAAAATAATTAATTGGTTTGAGTAGGGCAATCTTAAATTAAACAAATTATTTAAAAATAAATCAACTTTTTTGAGTATTCTGAACATTCATTTTCTTTCGTGTTCCCAAAACTGACAAATTTTTAAGTACTCTGAATTGTTTCATTGCTTTGAGTTTAGTGAACTTGTTTCTTCTCATTGATCGTCAGAAAAGTTTTATTCCTGGCCCTGATTTTGAGGATTGGTGGCGTGTGTGAATCATGGTTGGAGTCTGCACGTGGAACCAGGAGAATGGGGTCCAGTGGCTTGAAATCATCATCATCACCTGTTTATTGGTACAGCAGAAATGCTCTACTGGAGATAAACTCAAGGATGCCTCGGAGGATGATAAGTTACCTAAAAAGTCTGGAGGAGGATGTAATTATACCACAAGAGGTGGTCAGACTGAAACGCAAGAAACGCGGGAGAGGTGGCATACGGACTCGCCTTCGTCGGAGATTCAGTCGGCCGCCGCTACCCTCCATTATCTTCAGCAATCTGCGTTCACTGAACAACAAAGTGGACACTATAAGATCATATTCAAGGTACAGTAACGAATTTCGTGAGGTGTCTTTGTTATGCTTTATGGAAAGCTGGCTACAACCCACAATGCCTGATACTCTTTTTGAACTTCCTGGTTTCACTTTAATACGGGCAGACAGGGATAAAGACTCGGGGAAAAGCAGAGGAGGTGGGACATGTGTGTACATAAACGACAAGTGGTGCCGAGCGCACTCAGTTAAATGCAAGATTTGTGATCCTAATGTAGAAATCCTCGGCATGACTTTAAGACCCTTTTATTTGTCACGAGAATTCGGATGTATCTTACTATTTGTGGTATATGTCCCACCCAGCGGCAAACCATCACAGGCGGCCAGTCTGATAGCAGACATGGTACATGAACTGCAACTCAGCTACCCCGACGCCCCTGCGATAGTGCTTGGAGATTTTAATCAGTGTAACCTGGAACAAGTGCTGCCAGGATTTGAACAATACGTAAAGCTAGGAACAAGGAAAGACAATATTTTGGACAAGTGTTTTGTGAATGTTAAGAATGCCTATGTGTCTAAGTGTAGACCACCAATACTGAATTCTGACCTTAATGTGATGTATATGATTCCAGTATATAAGACGAAGCTAAAACGGGGAAAACTGGAAAATAAAGTAATTAGAGTATGGTCAAATGAAAGTAGAGAGAATCTGAGAGCTTGTTTTGATTGTACAAACTGGGAAATTTTTCATGATGGATCATTAGATGAAAGAACTGAAGTAATTAACGATTACATCCATTTTTGTGTACAACTGGTAATACCTACAAAGGATATTAAAGTATACCCAAATAATAAATCTTATGTTACCAAGGACATTAAGGAGATCATAAATAGAAGGAAAGTTGCATTCAGAAATAAAGACTTTAAAGAACTGAAATTGACAGAAAAATAATTAAAAGGTAAAATGAGGAAAGCATAAGAATCTCATAGACAGTGTCTAGAAGAAGCCTTTAGGACTAAAGACAACAAGAAAGTCTGGGATACTACGAAAAAAATGACAGGTTTATCATCATCTAATAAAGCTATTGTGACAGATAATGAAGTTGGCTTTGCCAATGAACTAAACAACTTTTTTACTAGATTTGAATCCACAAGCAATAATGAACTAGTTAATATAGTACCATCTTCTTCTCAAAAGATAGTTATCGACGTTGAAGATGTTAGAAGAGCATTTCAGTCTACTAATATCAGAAAAGCTGCAGGTCCTGATGGGTGTGCTCCAGGCCTTATAAAGAACTTTGCTTATGAACTAGCTCCAGTGTGGCAACCAATCTGTCAGGCTTCTATTGATTCACATATTGTTCCTGTAATATGGAAAATCATAAAACCAATACCAAAAATATCTTGTCCAAAGGAATGTAAAGATTATAGACCTATATCTCTCACCTCAGTAATCATGAAATGTTTAGAAAGAATATTACTTAAACACCTGGTTTATAATGTTAAAGGGAAACTTGATCAGTGTCAGTTTGCATATAAACAAGGATGCAGTACTGAAGACGCAGTGGCTGCTTTAGTGCACATCATCACTAAACATCTAGACAAAAGTAACACCTATGTTAGAACTTTATTTCTTGACTTTTCATCTGCGTTTGACACAATCCAAGTTAATACTCTTGTGTCTAAACTAATGCAGTTAGACGTGAATCCATATTTAATTAAATGGTAAATTTCTTACTAATAGAACTCAAAGAGTTAAAGTGAACAACGTTTTGTCAACAGAAGTAAAAACTAATGTTGGTGTACCTAAAGGTTGTGTAAGTTCTGCTATGCTATTTACTTTGTATACAGATGACTGTCATTCATATAGGCCTAACCAATATATCCTAAAGTACTCGGATGACACCGTGTTAATATCATTATTAAATAACTCAGAGTGTTCAGAACAGCATCAACAGGGGGTAAACAAATTAGTTGAGTGGTGTGATTATAATGCCCTCAGTATTAACATAAAAAAAACAGAGGAGATTGTATTCGGGCCTGCCTCTGACCTTCATACAGCACCTGTTGTTATGCATGATGAGAACATCAGACAGGTAGAAGCATATAAGTACTTAGGAGTAAGGATAGATAACACACTATCATGGAAAGATCATATGAACATATCTGTAAAAAAATCAATGCAAAGAATCTAATTCCTCCACCGATTGAGGTCTTTTGGAGCAAGAAAGCAGATTATTTTATTATTTTTCCAGTCTGTAATTATGAGTGTTTTGCAGTACTGTAATTCTGTATGGTATAAGAGCCTATCTGTCAGTTTAAAAACAAAATCTGCCACTTCAAAAAGTCTATGAATTATCCTATTATAAACATCTTGTAAGGCTGGCCAATAATATTGTCTCTGAACTGAATCATGTGTTGTATAATGAATGTGTACTGTTGCCATCTAACCGGCGGTATAAGGCCCCAAGATATAATCAAATTAGGTTGAAATATTCCTTTGTACACCAAGCTGTACTAGAGCTGAACAAGTTACACAAAATTAAATCTGTACCCGAGTTTTGAAAATGTGTGTGTATATATATATATATATATACACAGTATATGTTT
>NW_015539871.1:450331-451548 GCF_001515605.1 Sinocyclocheilus anshuiensis
TGATGTTAAGTAAGAGATTCAGTAGTAATTTAGAGTTAAATTTCTGCTTCTAAAATATTAAGTTGAGATTATATTATCATTTTAAATGAAATGTATACGTTAGCTTGCTCAGATATTTCAAGATCAATTTACATGTATGAGTACAAAATAATAAAATAATCCTAATTAATCTTTGACTTTAAAATTTGAGGTAACTGATTACTCCAGTTTCTTTTGACTCTTGCCAACTTATTTGGGTTTATAGTGTTGCTGTGTTTGGCTAGTCAAACAATATTTTTTATATCTACATCGTGGGTTACACTTTTCAGGAGAAACATCTGATGAATATCTAAGCATATTAAGCTGAGATAAGACAAAGTTATATTTTAACATTAGAAAAAACAGGCATTTCGCCTTACAAAGTTTACGATTATGAAGTTAGCAAACTTTACTTTTTAGTCAGCAAAGTTTACATTTTAATGTTCAAGAAACTAAAATTGGCTAAAAACAAGCCAATTAGCATTTCAAAAATAATATTATACCCAGAAAACACATTTTGCTGTATCCATGAATGATTCAATTCTCTTGGCTTCATTTTAATAACAACGACTTCGCTGTAATATATTCTAAACCATGTAAATTATGCACATGCATACAGTGGCTATACATTAATGAGGAAAAAAAATTAACTTAAGCAAATTTTAGCAAATGGCTGCAATATAACAAAGAGTGAAAAATGTAAGGGGGTCTGAATACTTTCCGTACCCACTGTAATTAATGGTATGTGTACTTACATTATTATTTGAGCAACAAAAACTTTTTTTCCTTCCCTTTAGAAGGAGTGAGTGAGGCAGAAATAGAAGCGGAATTAGAAGGAGGGAGAAAGACAGATTGTTAAATCCAAAGTGTCTGTCATGTTTTCCATTCTCTCTGGAAATGAAGCACTTCTCGGTCCTCTCTGAGGTCAGCCATAACCACGAGCGGCCTGACATCACAATGACAGATATCTGCTGTTGACGACTGAAATCAAATGTGGCTCTGTCATATAGAGCACAATATGACAAACACAGATATCTGATAGGATTTTTTACTGTGCTCTGGTCTGTGAAGACAGATAACAAATAAATGTAGTTCTCAGAAAAGCATCATTTGTTTGCGGAAGTCGTTTTCTTTGATATAATGCAATAAAATTAAATGATTTTAAAGTGTGACTAAAATGTACAAACTTTTTGAAGCTC
>NW_015539871.1:451574-454265 GCF_001515605.1 Sinocyclocheilus anshuiensis
TATATATGGTGGCATTGTTTCAGGGATTATGGGATGGCAAATTGCTGCGAGTATACAGCTTATAACTGTATAGTGCATCAGTTGATATGTCAATATAGCATTGTACTTGAACTATCAAATTTGGCTTTTCACCTTAAAGTGTACTGATAACCATCATGATAATACACAAGATAAAACTACATGATGAATATCACATGTCAGGATAACAGCGTTAAACATTCACTAAATAACACATAATGTAACAAAACAGTTAACTTCAGTAAAACCATTATTTTGACTTTTTATAAGGTTGACATTAATTCAAGTTGATTCAACAAGTAATTTATTGTAAATTAACAATTTTATGGGTAATAAAGTTTGGGGTTTTTTTTGGGGGGGGGTATGCATTTTTTATAGATAGGACAGTAGAGAGAGACAACAGGAAAGCACTGGGAGGAGAGAGAGGGAGCTCATGACGGGAATCGAACTCGGGTCACTGTGAGCAGAGTTGCGCTGTATGTCGACACACTAACCACGAGGCTATTGGTGCCGACAGGTAATAATGTTTTTAAAGTTGACTCAACAAAAGCTTTACTTATTTTAAATGTTCTCCACTGTAAGTTATAATGTAACTCATAGTTTTTAAAAATTAGCAGTATTTTAAAGTAAAATTACATATAATGCAATGATCTGCTATTTACAGTTTTTCATGATGGATAATTTGGAGTTTTTACTTGCAAAAAACATTTATTATAAACAGTTGTTTTTGAAGGGGTAAATAAGACAGAGATTTTTTTACAGTGTAGATTTAAAGGTGCCATAGAATGCATTGATACAATATTTTAAATTGTTCTCTGATGTCCCCAGAGTGTGTATGTGAAGTTTTATCTCAAAATACCCCACAGATAATTTTTTATAGCTTGAGAAGCAATCTTTGCACAACTCCAGCACTGAACTGACCGTCATTTGTGAGGCAGTCTGGTGTAAAATGTTAGCACAAACGTATAGGACTTTTCTGTTTTTTTCCGGAACATTTCCTTCGAAAATGAAATTTAACCACCGTGTCCTCAGCGGTCTATGGAGACCCCTGTGTTCGTTGGTGCATCCCAACACACGACACTTGTAATGGCTCTTTGGCGCTGATATTGTATCTCCAGCAGCTACAGCAAGAAAACAGTAATGCGGACTGCTGCTTCTCACTCAGGGCTGTGTCTATGCTAATAGGGCAGAGATTGTCACAAATGGGCGGGACTTTCCCGAGTATGATGTCATAGTAGTGAGAAACCTGGAACCGCTCCTTTGGAGAGACTGTTTATGATTTATTGCTGTACAGCCCCCCCAAACGTTATGGGCTCCAACTCGGTTAACTTCATTTAGGCCCTATTGTTGATTTTTCGGAAGTAAATAAAGTTACGTGAATCGTGACTATTCACAAGCTGTTTTATTTAGGGTAGGCTATAGGCTAATGCTTGGAATTGTTGTTTAAAGTTTTCAAGTCCTTTCATTAGTTGTAGCACGCATGCCACCCAATAATCGCAGCTTTGTGCTTTGTTACTAAGTCTCAGCCTTCTGTCAATTTTATGATAAAATACAAACAACAAATGTCTTTTTACGCTCTTTAATTTGTAGTGAGATAATTCGCCTCAGTTCAAGCTGCATATGAATCAATTATATTTTCCTCTTTACAATTTGCGGCACATTTCACTCTCTATAGATATATTTTTAATGTCTGTAAGGCAAATATATACACAGAGTTTTGCATTCAAGTTCACAGACCAAGACGTCAGAAAGCGCATCCTGTTTGTTTTCCTTATTTTACAAAAGCACAAGGTTTTGTTGATATTGTGAGTGAACACAAATACAAGTAGACACTTTGCAGTTCCGAATGATGTATACTCTTACCTTTATGAGCAAAAATGACGGCGTATTTTACATTTTCCACTGTTATTAAAAGAAATGCAAGTGATCGCGCTGGCATGTCCAGCAAAGGCCGCTTTAACTTCCAATCTCCGCACAAACGATTGGATATGCGCCTAACAGCGCTAATTTATCTAGGTTAAATGTTTAAATTAATACTGTGAAATGCATGAAGTGTTTTATGTCTGTTTATTTTAGGCAAGTCGTGTTGGTTTGAGAAGACTAAATTGGTCAAACATAATGCTCAACTCACTGTCTGCCGCTGCCGCTTGGTCGTTGCTTTAAAAAACAGAAACTTGAATTTAACAAACATAAAATGTTCCAAACATATTTCTAAATTAACTTTAAAAGAAACAAAAAGAAATATGACCACTTTGCCATTAAAAACCAAAACTGAACTATTTTAATAGCTGTGTAATGGGGAAGAGAGAGCGAGAAAAGAGACACAGGATCCAGTCGGACTCGGGCCGAGAATTCTCATAAAGCTGTTGGACAAGGGCCGGGCCCATGCAGGGCCCATTCGTTCCCTCGTTGCCCCCGAACTGCCCGGGACTATATGCACCTGCATACCCTGCATAGATGCTACGCCACTGATCTTATTTGTTCTTATCTGTTCATAAAAATTTTGTTTAATATAAGCGACTTTGTCATTGTAGCATTGTTGATGTTGTAGATCTGTGTTTTTCATTAAGAGTAATATTGAATCAACCTTAAGAATTAATTTTGTTTCAAGAATAGGAAAGACCCTAACGTTAAAGATCAAGCTAAGCGCTACAGATGTGAGAATGCGAGATT
>NW_015539871.1:454362-455570 GCF_001515605.1 Sinocyclocheilus anshuiensis
CGCTGCCGCTTGGTCGTTCCTTTAAAAAACAAAAACTTGAATTTAACAAAAATAAAATGTTCCAAACATATTTCTAAATTAACTTAATAAAGAAACAAAAAGAAATATGACCACTTTGCCATTAAAAACCAAAACTGAACTATTTTAATAGCTGTGTAATGGGGAAGAGAGAGCGAGAAAAGAGACACAGGATCCAGTCGGACTCGGGCCGAGAATTCTCATAAAGCTGTTGGACAAGGGCCGGGCCCATGCAGGGCCCATTCGTTCCCTCGTTGCCCCCGAACTGCCCGGGACTATATGCACCTGCATACCCTGCATAGATGCTACGCCACTGATCTTATTTGTTCTTATCTGTTCATAAAAATTTTGTTTAATATAAGCGACTTTGTCATTGTAGCATTGTTGATGTTGTGTGTGTGTGTTTTTCATTAAGAGTAATATTGAATCAACCTTAAGAATTAATTTTGTTTCAAGAATAGGAAAGGCCTAACGTTAAAGATCAAACTAAGCGCTACAGATGTGAGAATGCGAGATTTGTTGCTGCTGAGGTAGACGCTCTCGCTCTTTCTCTGCTGTCTGTAGAAATGATCGTTAATTCTTAATTTGGGTACGGCAGAGACATGTTACAGGTTATAATATAATACAAAAATCATGGCAACAAATTATTTTTTTAAGTCAGTTTAATTAGTTGAAATGACTTTCACAGTCAATTTGATTCAACTTAACTCATATTTAACCATTGCTTCTTGTCATTGTAGGCTTAGGCTACTTTTTTCAATGAATTTTAATGAATATACTAATTAATAAAATGAATATTATTTATTTTCAGGGGGTGCTGCAGCACCCTCAGCACCCCTACTTCCCGCGGTAATGAAAGCAGGTGGATGTAGTTTTGTGTATTTTTGTGACTTTAGAGCCCCCTACAGTTAAAGGGGTCATAGGATGCTACATGCACTTTTACAAGTTCTTTTGAACTGAAATGTGTGTTGGCAGTGTGTGTACACAACCACCCTATAATGATAAAAATCCACCCAGTGTTTTTTTTTTTTAAATCTGGTTAAATGTTTTCCCCTTTCTCAAATCGAGCCGATCTCAGATGCCTGTGTGTGTGACGTCACACAGACAGGCCCCTCCCACGATAGTTTGATTGACAGTAGCGTTTCAGCACAGACTGGACTGGTGTCTTACCTTAGACCTGCCCTGAGTGA
>NW_015539871.1:456683-459200 GCF_001515605.1 Sinocyclocheilus anshuiensis
ATGCGTCTATGTTCGCGCGAATCATTCATGATCCAGCCTCATCTACAGAAGAAGTGAGTATAATGTTTTGTAATGAATCTTTGCAAATCGCCTTTCCTAATAATGTGCTAATTAGCAAGTTTCACGATGAATGCGGCTGAAGTAAACAGTCTCTCTGAGAGCAGCTCGGAAGAGAGGGGCGGGGTCAGCATAGCTCATTAACATTTAAAGGAAAATGCTACAAAAATGGCTTGATCTGAAAAGAGCTGTTTTTGACAGGGTAAAAAAGGTGTTTTTTACACTACCATTGAGAAATTTTAAGCAAACTATGTTACAGAATTTTCATTAAGACCCTAAAGAATCATATCAACTTGTGGAAAATGGGCATCCTATGACCCCTTTAAGTGGTTGGAAATCACTGTCGTAAATATATCACTTAATTACAGTGTAATACTGTAGACATATGTTGCTGTCATAAAGCAATCTGCTATCTTCACAGAATTTCGTATATGCTCACCAAACTTACATACTCTCTTACATATGCCCTCGTCTTATTAGAAGTCAGTGTGCCATCAGAATAATTTTGAAACTGATATTTCAAGATTAAATACAGTGGCTTTAAAGGAAGGGTTTGTGTTTGAGATGTCATGAAGATATGAATGCATGTATGTGCATTCACTCACCCTCCGTTGAGACACCTGCGTAGAGAATACGAGGCTCCGCCTCCACAGGTGCGAGAACAGTCACTCCATGCGCCCCAGGCGTCCCAACCGGTGTCCCTCTCCTCATCCGAGCGGGTCGTTCTTGAGGACTGCAAGACACAAAAACATCAACATTTACTGTAGTGTAATACTTTTTTTATTTTAAACATTTTCTCGAATCCCAGTTTAAAATGCAGAATCCATTCTTCATTGCAGTCGATTTCTGATGTTAGATGAATCTGAATGACCAGGCATTTGCTGATCTGTTGACAAGAAAAAACATATTTTCAATGGCTATCGTCAACTGTTTGGTTAACATTCTTCAAAATATCTTCTTTTGTGTTCAACCAAAGAAAGAAACTCATACAAGTTTGGAAGAACTTGAGGGTGAGTAAATGAGGACAGAATTGTCATTTTTGGGTGAACTATCCTTTTAAGACTCGTTCACACCAAGTGAGTGGATTCTGATTGGCTGTCAATGTTTTTATCGCTCATCAGAATAAAATCTTCTGTGCTGTTATCGTTATAGTTTTGACTTTTCTTTAAAATGTAGAACTTTTAAATCTAAAAAAATATTTTTTCCAAATACTAAATCTATTTATTTATTTTTTCATTTTTAAAAATATATCTTCATCATTATAAGGTACCGTCCTTGGTGTGAATGGGCAGTTCAATGATGCCCTCTACCTTTAGATCTCATATTTCTCGTTTTGCCCTGAAAAATCATATCGCTCTCAATTGTGACTGTTATTGCTGGATGAAAATTTTTTTTTAGAAGAAAAACACTAATTCATTCTCCAGTATTATTTATGTTTGGTCGTCCACCTATCCATTGAGCTGCTTCTCTCTTCCCACCAGTAAATCCCTCTTGGACACCGGCTACACACTGACCTTGAACATTAGCCGGGCTCCCAGTGCTCCGGAATACTTCTGCTTGATTTCTTTACCCACTTAAACTATCCTGTGTGTTGATACAATTTAAAGAGCTAAATATACTCACGTCTAACTCTGACCGCCTTTTTATTTGGTGTCAAATCAATTGAAGCTCACATTTACCGAACACAACCTCCCATGTTTGGAGGTTTCCCATGTTTTCTCTCTGGCAGAGACTCAAGTGCTGAAGTGGAGGGCAAGACTTTCAGGGATTAACAACTAGTTTTCTTCAAATTTCAGACTGTCCATCACGCAAAGCTATCATGTGGTTTTCTTTCAGTGTAGTGCACAAATTATGTTAACTACTTTTATGGCTTTAATGGTGTTTTCTGGTTGTTTTTGGAGCCTAAACTTCTGTTGTGTACAAAAAATGGTGTGAAGATCATTGAAAACTAAATTCTATCTGTCTGTCTGTCTGTCTGTCTGTCTGTCTGTCTGTCTGTCTATCCCAATCTGTTTCTTTAAATCTCTTATGCTCACCAAAAACTGTACAGTAAAAAATTAATTAATTAAAAAATATATTGTCAAATATTATTAAAATTTAAAACGACTTTTAAATGTAATTTATTCCTGTGATGCAAAGCTGAATTTTCATGATCCTTCAGAAATAATTATAATATGCTAATTTGGCGCACAAGAAATATTAATTATTGTTATCAATGTTGAAAACAGTCGTGCCACTTAATATTTTTGTGGAAACCACAATAGTTTTTTTTTTCTTTGATGAATAGAGAATTCAAAAGAACGGCATTTATTTGAAATAGAAATCGTTTGTAACATTATAAAATTACTTTACTCTCACTTAGGCATGGGCCGATTACCGGTTTCAAGGTATACCGCGATTTGAAAATTTCACGATTTCAAAACCGCTAATATTTTCCGTTATACCGTTCCTGCGTTATGC
>NW_015539871.1:459210-461272 GCF_001515605.1 Sinocyclocheilus anshuiensis
GTTTTTCATGTCTCCTCAAAGACTGAAAGTGTAGGAATCCCTCAGGTTGAGTGCAGTGTAGAGAGTAACACGACCCTCCTCCTCCTGTTGGTGCGAACGAGCGGTCAGTCACGTGTGTGTGTAGGATGGCCGAACTTAAAGAGCTTCCCCTGGAACTTACGCGATTGGCAACCGGCCGTTTTTTGTCTTATTGCAAGCAACTCGTCTCTGTTTTGGACGTGCACAAACTGCGCTGCAATGCAATCGTTTTCCAAAATGTCATTTATGTGAAAATATGAAGTCTGTAAACGCCCGTTAACACAGGCCAGAGACATTGAAGACGGACGCACAGAGAAAAATACTGTAGTGCAGATCACTCACTGTTCATGATGCACGAACTATTGGAAGAAAATCCTCAATATTGATTTGGGGGTTTATATGAGTGTGTTTCTGAGGGGAACTGACTGTCTTCAGAAAAGTTTATTTGGTATTTTCTTTTAATCTCGTCTCTGTATAGTATCATATTAAAGCAGTGTTTCAGCACAGTGCTGCTTTGTTTATGGCGGTAACCAAGGAAACACTGTTTCTGGTGTTCCAGAAGCGCCTCCTGCTGTCAGAGAGTGAATCTGCATCTCATTCAGAGCTTCTGCTGTCTGCTTCGTTCAGGCATGTAGTATAATTTCACAAAGCTAGTCAGAACAGAACATTCTGTTTTTGCTTCAAATTGGGTTATTATTAAATCAAATTATGTATATGAAATTATATAACTAAATGATATAAATGATATGTATATGAATTATATAACAAATTAAATAACTGTAATTACAGATTTAGGTTAAATAAAGATGTCAGTCTTTATTTTTCTTCTTTTTAGGAAACAAATCAAAGAAAAAATAACCAAATTCTACTGTTCCGAATAGTCTGTATGTTGCTCAAGAAGAAAATATATTGTGTTCAGCAGAAAAAAAGTTGGTTTTTTTTACCCAGTCATTTAAAAATAACACATTTTAGAGCTGTAACAACAATACAGTGATACCGTGAAACCGTGATATTTTAGCTTAAGGTTATCATACGGTCAAAATCTCACACCGGCCCATGCCTACTCTCACTGTTGATCATTTAATGCATTCTTGTGGCATAAAAGTATGAATTTCCTTCAAATAAATAAATAAATATAAATCTTACTAACTCCAGACTTGTGAACAGCAGTGTACTTCTATTTTAACCAGGCTCCTCTGATGGATAATGTGCAGTTGTTCTGTGGGAAAGGCCAGTTTCTTTCAGCATTCTACAAATTCTTGCTCATTTTCGTTTGGAAAATGTAACATCTCTGCTTGTACAGTTCTATTACAATGAATGTGTGTGTAGAGGCTTTCTTAATTTCACATGTTGGACCGCAGTCCTAGTTAAACAGCCCGTCAGTAGTCGCCAATGAAAACAGACTAGCAGCGGTGGGATTTGACTAGCTAGCCTCACAGTGCTGATGGGATGTCAGCTTTTACAATGATCTAACGGTGATCCATTTCCCTGAGGGCTAAACTTTCCAGTCAAGAGAGATGCTGTAAATTGCCCTCGGATTAGATTTCAAATCCCTATTGTTTTAAAAGTTACTAGCGCAGGTTCTTCCTCTATAAGACTTCCTGACTTTTTTATGGTTTCTCGCCAGGCTCACCAGGTACAAAAGCAGCCGGTTTACTCCTGTCTCCTCTTATTACAAATCCCTGACCTGAAAATGGGACCTGAAGAGCTCACATCAATGCTTTGGAGGAGAAATCCACACTCATCTGGTGTCTATGCTGAAGCTGAGGACTCTATTGGCTAATGCTAGCTAGAGGTTAGCTTAGTTCGGGTTTCATTAGCCATGGTTGTCAAGACCTGTGTATAAACAATGGTACTCAACAGACATTACATAGCAATAGAAATATTTCATTTTGTGCTATAGTTCAGTGAGTAACACCTTTAAATGTACTTCCATTTAATTGAATTAAATTTTATTTAACAGAGCACAACAACTATATATAATATATAACATTTTTTAATTATTGTTTTATATATATATATATATATATATATATATATATAA
>NW_015539871.1:461309-461770 GCF_001515605.1 Sinocyclocheilus anshuiensis
TGAGAAAACGAGTGCGTCTGATTTCGCTCCCTTGGTGACGTGGCAAAGGGATCTCATTATAATATCACCGCCCTTTTATCTGTAAACTTCCACCCACGTCACCGTCATTTTGATTTCGCAATAGGGATGGGCAATACGATACCGATATTTTTCAAGGCAGTATCGTCGATATCGATATCGATACCAATACGATACTTCTGAACTAAACTTTTAAATGATGAAATGTATTAAACGATATGCCCATCCCTATTCGCAAGCGACAACGGTGTATTAGTTCTAATTCCAATGGCGAAAGTTTGAGCAAAACATGCTAACTGTTCTGTCTTTGCAGCTGTAAAGGCGCAGCTCTATTCTGGGAAAGGGAAATTTGCATTTAAAGACACAGGCACAAAAAACAGCTTGTTTCTGCTTCCACTCAAAATAGGCATTTTCAAAATGATATAATAAATGATCTGTGGGGT
>NW_015539871.1:463015-471529 GCF_001515605.1 Sinocyclocheilus anshuiensis
ACACATTCTGGGGACACCAGAGACTTATATTACATATTGTAAAAAGGGGCATAATATGTCTCCTTTAAACCTGAAAAAATGTTGCCTTCGCAAAGTCAATAAGTTAATGTAATAAAATGACTAAACGTAAAACTGAAATATTGACTTAAATTAAATTCAAGGTATATAGAAATTACTCTAAAATTGAAAAGTGAAAGCAAAAAAGTACACAGACATACACATATATAAAATAATAAAAAATACCTATAAATATATGTATAAATATGTATAAACATTTTATATAATAATAACAATAAGGTTCAAATTGATAAAATTATTAATTAGAAGTAAAAAAAACAAAAATAACTTTGAAAATACATTTTATATATATTGATTTATTTTTTTTACTTTTATTTTTACTTTACAATTTCAGATTAAGTACATTATGTGTGTGTGTGTGTGTGTGTGTGTGTACACAAAAAAAGACAGAGAGACCACGCAACAAACGTGTGACTCAGAAAACCCACAATATTCAGTGGGTTCTCTGGTGTTGTTTAATAGGCTCAGGAGCGCCCAATAAACGACACACCAGAGATCCCAGCAAAAATCTGAGAAAATAAGAGCAGAAGATGGCAGACTGCGCTGGCAGCCGCACACAGGCGTGCTGTTCAACGTCTCCACAGCATCTCAAGACTGAGCTCTCCGACGGACAGAGGTGTCGTTTCACAACACTGGCTAATGCAGCTCAGCAGAGGAAAACCAAACCTCTCTCCGGTTACACACAGATTTATGATCTAGCACACAGTCACATCGACTTACATTATGATTTCATATTGACTTAATATTCACTCTTTGAATTCGGATGCATACATACCCTCAATGCCAAACATAGCCTGTCATTATTTAATTCAACTAGAAACTGTACATTCAACAGATTTAAATGAACCTCATTCATGTTTCTCATGTTTGTTTTAATGAAGTGAAAGAAATTTGCGTAACGAAGGTTGCGAGGCCAAAACATTTCAGTAAATGCTGGATTTACTGAAAGCTATGGCAGCGTGTGGAAATTTCTCCATATTATTTCTTGTGTCCAACACCTGCCTGCAATCATTCAGTTGTGTGAGAGTTGTTTATGTATTGTTCTGTATTGTTTTAATGAAGTGAAAATTGCTAAATAAACTGAATCTGAATGTTTAGTTTGTGTTTCCCCATCATTATGACATTTTGAGCGAAAGTACATAGAGCCTGACTGGGCCTCAACATACACTAAATCACTCCTTAAAAAATAATAATGGTGATTGATAAGGCATCTATTTCTCATGCATCAAGTTTAAAATTTAGAGTAGAGAGGAATTTTGTTAAATTCCCTAACCTGAAATGGTCAACTTTCCTGCATAACTTGTTCAGCACTGTTTTTGCTACAGACGTGAATGATGACAAACTTACAATGAAGGAGGAACCCGAGCATATCCTGGTATCTAGAAACCAGGATATCAGAGGGGTGGGACTTGGAAACCATCCAGAACAACCCCAGCAACACTAAAGCCCTTCTGAACAGCTTAGCAGCCACATAGCAACACCCTGGTAACCACTCATAACATCCCAGCATCGTGGGGGTTTTAGCCGGTTAAGCACAACTTACATTTCCATTTCCAAAATTGTATCATTTTAAAAATAGAGTGTTTGGATATTTTCAAATACAGGAATCTTAACAATGACTTTGAAATGGAAGGGAAAAAGACAGAAAAAAATAATTAAATTAAAATAAAAAATTATATTAAAAGCATCCTAAATTCATCATTTTTAAACCAATGCATTTTTTTAATAATTACAAATGTTTTCTGTTTATACAGATGAAAAACGTCAACCTATTTCAGTTAGCAACATTTCTAACTATCAATTATGTTCTAAAATGGCTAAAACTAAAAACAAATTACACACGTTTTCCTATTTTCAAATATGGATATCTCAACAATGACCTATAAATAAAAGGAAGAAAGCAAGAAAACTGAAAATTAAATTTAAATCATCCTCAAGTTATCATTCTGGTTTCTTTCATTTTACTTTTTGTATTATTATTATTTTTTTATAAAATATAATAAAAAATGTAAATTAAAATAAAGCTGAAATAGATTATAAATTTTAGATGTACTGTAAAACCTTACGATTAGAATTGTTGTCTTGGCAAATAACTGCAATAAGTTGCAGTACTAAAATGGTTAAAACTAAAACTGAAATAATAAATGTATAAATGTATATAAAAAAATATATATAAACATTGTTTTTAGTAAATCAAGTTCATTTTGAAATACAAAATTTACAAATACAGGTATCTCAACAATGACCTATAAATGTTACTAAAGGAAAAAGCAAGAAATCAATCAAATAAATGTTTTTAAAAATGTTTCAAATTATTCTAAATTCATCATTCTGTTTACTTAACCCAATGCATTTCATGCTTTATTTAAATCATTTAAAAAAGAGAAAAAAGGTTTCCGGTAATTGAAATAAATCTAAAATAAACTAAAATATAAACATTAGATGACCATTTAAAAAGATGCACAGAAATTATAAACAGCTAACGGACAAAGCAAGAAAAAAATCTATTATAATTAAAAATTCAATTTAAAATATTCTCTATTTATTATTCTGTTTTCTTAACCCAATGCATTTCACTTTTTTAATAATCTAAGAAAAAGAAAGAAAGAAAGAAAGAAAGAAAGAAAGAAAGAAAGAAAGAAAGAAAGAAAGGACAGAAAGGACAAAGAAAGAAAGAAAGAAAGAAAGAAAGAAAGAAAGAAAGAAAGAAAGAAAGAAAGAAAGAAAGAAAGAAAGAAAGAAAGAAAGAAAGAAAGAAAGAAAGAAAGAAAGAAAGAAAGAAAGAAAGAAAGAAAGAAAGAAAGAAAGAAAGAAAGAAAGAAAGAAAGAAAGAAAGAAAGAAAGAAAGAAAGAAAGAAAGAAAGAAAGAAAGAAAGAAAGAAAGAAAGAAAGAAAGAAAGAAAGAAAGAAAGAAAGAAAGAAAGAAAGAAAGCTTTTTGGTAATTGAATTAAAACAAACTATACTAAAGGAAAATGCAATGAAAAATCTATTCAAAATTCAATTAAAATCAACCTAAATTCATCATGTTGTCTTAACCCAGTGTATTTTTGCAGAGGGATGCATTTTGTGATCGAGTTGGGAATTCAACTTCCAGGTCAGTGCAATGCATTTCCTAGCAACAGTGAAAGCAATGTTTGTATATTTTATTTTGTGGTTGTGTCTGAGATTAAAATCAGTGCAATTTCCTAAGAGACAACGCTCTGAGTCCACTGGAAATGGAGTGTCCAATATTTTGGCCACTGTACTTCTAAGCTCTTGCCAACATTTTTAGCTTTACTGCATGTACTTTCTTCCAAGCCAATATTTCTCTAGTACTTCTGGATTATAACTATACAGCTTTAATGTTGTGTAATACGGTTAGTATATAATCCAGTTGAGTCTAAAGCTAAACTTGATTCAAATAATTGCTTTGATCCAAGTTCTAGTGAGAGCGCAGTAGCCAAACAGCAAGGTAACTCAAAAGCAGTGACACAGCATTGTTCAGAAAAAAGGACATACATTTCATATTCCCATGTCTCTCTTGATTTGTCAACACTAGGAACTGAGTGAGCTGAAAGTATATTTTGAACAAGAGCGCTCCAGAATATTGTGTGACCTCAAATAACTCCTCTATATTTGTCAGTTTAGGTAAAGCCTGTGATTGCCAGGACTGCTCCTTGGGAAAAATCTTGGTAGTAACAAATAACGTGCTTGTTAGATAGATCATGTTTGTTTATCACTTACGTTCTCTCCTCTAGGAGTACTTTCAAACAAAGATGCAACAAATCACGGTTTGTGTAGCCGAATAGTCACTAGATTAATTATTATAATCAGTTTAATGGATCAGTTTATGGCAAGGACAAAAGTACTCTACGGTGGAGGCTTTTCAGCCAATATTGCAACATTAGTTTAAATGTTAGTATGAGGTTTATGATGCAGAGCTTTCACCCAAATTAAAAGACACATAAATGTTGAATTTAGCAAAAAAAAATAAATAAATAAATAATAATAAGCTTAAACAATAAAATATTACAATAGATTATATTTTAATGAATGTAAATGCAATAAAATGTTAACAAAATGAATGAATGATCTCTCAAAATGAACAAAAAATGTTTGGCAGTAAATGTAACATTAGAAAAATACCATTACATAGCATTAAATCAAATTCTGAATCATTAATCAAATCAAAAGCTCCCTCCACCCACATATTTTGGATTCAAAATTGTAATTTTTGCTGAAAGGCATCAAGTGTGCAGCACAGACAATAAGACATCCAGGGCTTTGAAATGTGCCTAAAAACTATTTTAAATACTACCTGTAGCACTAGACTGTCCCTGAATGAACACATGAAGTTTAGCCTGTTATAATAAGTTTTGGGTGATCACTCAATTAACAATGGCATGATAACAGGAAAAAGTTATTTTGTTTTTAGTTTTGGTGGCCTGGTCTTCTTCTTTATCAAATTTCAGCATAAAAACATCAATCTTATTTTTGACTCTAACTACCATAATAATTTAAATTTAAGAAGTTATTACATATTTTATTATGAGCTTTATCAATATTCTATTTTTAATTTGAATGCATAGCTATTCGAAAACTAAGAATGCAAACTAAACTAATAATATTGTAGTCAGCACTTTACATAGTTAGTGAACTGAACTGAACCAACACTGGCTTTGTTTCCATCAAAATGTACTCATTTAACTTGTGTGCATAATTAGAATAATCGCAAAAACATCTGTGAATAAACCACTGTTTTCATCCCATGTGTTCAAAAGAATAAAATCATCACTTCTTGGTGCAAAGTATCAATAATAAAGATGAAAGTTTCTGCAACTGGGGACGCCTGTGGCTCTTTTTTTAATACAATAAATTGCAGACAAAATGCAATAACAAACACTGTCATGTCATCTTGCATTCAGTGATGTTTGGAAATGCCATCTTGTGAGACAGTTATGGGAGGTGATTATACCATAGACTGTAAAAAAGAGTAGTGGTTCATTTGGAGCCCAAGTCTGAGCAGTAGTGATTCATTTGGAGCCAGAGTCTGCGCAGTAGTGATTCATTTGGAGCCCGAGTCTGAGCAGTAGTGATTCATTTGGAGCCAGAGTCTGCGCAGTAGTGATTCATATGGAGTCCGAGTCTGAGCAGTAGTGATTCATTTGGAGCCCGAGTCTGCACATTATTCTCTGCACAGTAGTGATTCATTTGGAGCCCAAGTCTGAGCAGTAGTGATTCATTTGGAGCCTGAGTCTGTGCAGTAGTGATTCATTTGGAGCCCAAGTCTGCGCAGCAGTGATTCATTTGGAGCCAGAGTCTGCGCAATAGTGATTCATTTGAAGCCCGAGTCTGAGCAGTAATGATTTATTTGGAGCCCAAGTCTGTGCAGCAGTGATTCATTTGGAGCCAGAGTCTGCGCAATAGTGATTCATTTGAAGCCCGAGTCTGAGCAGTAATGATTTATTTGGAGCCCAAGTCTGTGCAGCAGTGATTCATTTGGAGCCAGAGTCTGCGCAATAGTGATTCATTTGAAGCCCGAGTCTGAGCAGTAATGATTTATTTGGAGCCCAAGTCTGTGCAGCAGTGATTAATTTGGAGCCAGAGTCTGCACAGTAGTTATTCTCTGCGCAGTAGTGATTCATTTGGAGCCGAGTCTGAGCAGTCGTGATTCATTTGGAGCCAGAGTCTGCGCAGTAGTTATTCATTTGGATTCATTTGGAGCATTTTTTATCATTTTGGATTTGTCTCAGTTTTGAAATTCACAACATTGATTCTGTTACTTTCCTATTTATTACTGTGAAGCAGTTTTGCAACTATCTCTATAGTATAAAGTGCTATAGAAATAACGGTGACTTGACAATTACAACTTATCAATAGCAATTACTGTAGCATTCCGCTATTCTTATTTACAAGCCCCCACTTGGAAAAGGGCTCAAAGAGTTTCACAACGTGTGCTCATCTTGTAAATAAAATAATTTCCACATGACTTGATAGAGATCAGTATAACTTGTCTATCTTCATCAGTTGCCTTCCCACAGTAAACATCTTTAACGGAAACATACTGTTGTCTCAGAGAGAGAAAAAAAATCCAAATTTCAGTTTACCTCAATTTGTTCGGCCAAAACAAATTACACAAATGTACGGGAAAAATACAGCTAAATGTAAACACTTGCTAACAGCAGCTTATCCTGATTTTTCTATCATGACCAAACATTCACCCAAAATATACAAGCATATTACTCAAAATGGGGAGGTGGTTTACGGTAAGTTGCTGATTTACTCGGGTAAGCTGTTTCCTGAAGCACAACTGGTAGAATAGCAACGCTAGAATTAGCATGGACATGGTTTTGCAGAAGTTTATAAATGCTTCTGGCTCTGCAATCTTGATTTCTTTCAATCTTTAGTTGCTGCACTACGAAAGGATCACAATTCATAATGCAATGCAGTATTGCAAAAAGTTGTTACTCTAACATCAAAATCCACAGACATATTTGTTTAGAACTGTTTTGGACTATTTGCTTTTGTAAGCTGTGCTTGATTGTTGCATATTTCTCTGCTTGTTCAGATAAGACAACTTTTTCACTGGAGAAAGTTGTATTAGAGGACTCAAATTTTAGCCGGAAGAAATGGTTTTAAATGAAAAACATCGTAATGATGGATGGATTGTGGATGGATTAAGATGGTAATTGATGGACTGGAGTGGTGTGGATTACTTGTAGATTATTGTGGTGTTTTTATCAGCTGTTTGGACTCTCATTCTGACGGCACCCATTCGCTGCAGAGGCTCCATTGGTGAACAAGTGATGCAATGCTAAATTTCTCCAAATCTGTTCTGATAAAGAAATAAACTCATCCACATCTTGGATGGCCGGAGGATGAATATACTTTCAGGAAATTCTCATTTCTGGGTGAACTATTCCTTTAACAGGACCATGCTTGCAAAGTTTGGGCATGCACACTTGCATAAAGTGAGCATCTGACCTATGTCGCTTTGGATCAAAGCATCTCTCAAATGCATAAACATAAAAGTCCTATATGCCACAGACATACACATACACTCAAACACACAGTGGCTGGCCTGGTCGGACAGTGAGTGGGTGTGAGAAGGTGATAAGCGTCCCTTCGGCTAGAGACTCTCCAGTGGGACCTGACCTCCTCCGAGTCTCCCACAGACCACCAGTGGAATTCGCTCATCAATCATATCTCTCCTAGCTCCAGATGCATGTGTGTGTGGGGGCGACAGATGGATCAACAGGTCCATGAGATTCTTGTCAAACTTTGGATGGAAAGCAGCGGCGGTCGCGGACTCGGCTAAACAACACTTTAACATCTGGGTGAGTTGGCTGCCGAACACAAACTGAGTGAGCGAAGGGGGGAAAAAGGGGGTAGGAGAGGTTTGGAGGGGAGTTTAAAGAAATAGTTGACCCCAAAATGAAAAATCTGTCATTATCTACTCACCAACATGTCGTTCAAATTCACTTGATTTTTTTCGTGGAACACAAAAGGGCTTTTCACACTTGCAATTTTAAATTTGCCAAGCTGAAAAAAGAACAGTTTAAAGGGGTCCTATTATGCTTTTTTACTTTTCCAATTTCAGTTAGTGTGTAATGCTAAAACATCTGCAAGGTTACAAAACTCAAAGTCCTCTCTAGGGCTGCCACGATAACATATTTTACACTACATGATTATCGTTGCCAAAAGAATTCACAATAACGAAATATCGTAATATATAGAGAAATCTTGAAAAAACAAGTTAAAAAATTATATTATATAGTAGACATTACAAATTGTAGCTTTAGAAATATTTTATATGATTCAACAAAAAAATGCATTGCACATAAACATTTAAGCTACAACGGCCTACCATAAACTATGGAACATAAAAGAAGATAATTTGAGCAACATCTCAGTATTGTTTGTTAATACAATGAAAGTCATTGGTAACCAAAACAGCTTTTCAAAATAGCTTCTTTTATGTTCCAAAAAATAAAGGTTTGAAACGACATGAGGGACGTGAGAGGAAATTATGGCACAATTTAAATTTTTTGGGTGAACTATGTCTTTAATGTGTTCATTATTATTGTTATTATTATTATTAATTATACATTTTTATACATTATACATTTGCACTCGTGATATTCGTACATACACAGCACTCCTCTGATATTGCTATCGCTGCTCGTGTGATATCTTATGATATAAATATGAGACAAAACACATAAAGGGGCATTTTTCACCAATATCTTGAATTTTAGGGTATAACTGCATTTATGGAGTTGCCCTGCATCATATGTCAACAGTCAACTGTATAAAATGTAAGATGATGTACAGGTCTGGGGGCGGGTGCCAGTGCGTTAATATTTATATATATATATACACATATACATACCGTATTGGCCCGAATATAAGACGACCCTGATTATAAGACGACCCCCCTTTTTCCAGATGTACCT
>NW_015539871.1:471912-472257 GCF_001515605.1 Sinocyclocheilus anshuiensis
GTATTATTGACATGTCAAAGTCTAGACCCTGAATATAAGACGACCGCGTTTTTTCAGATGTATTTCCAAGAAAAAAACGTTGTCTTATATTCGGGTCAATACGGTATATATATAATGCATTATACAAACACTTCATTTTTAATGGTATTTGATGATTCGTTAAATATATTAAAAATTCTTTCAATAAAATACTATTTGTAATTTGTAAAAGAACGTCTCTAGGTTACGTATGTAACCATGGTTCCCCGAGGGAACGAGACGCTGTGTCGAAATCGCTTTGGGAACGCCCCTGCGTGACCGCGTTCTGAAGCACGTGTCAAATCAGTCCAATGGAGTAGCGAGACG
>NW_015539871.1:472717-478861 GCF_001515605.1 Sinocyclocheilus anshuiensis
GAGCTTGATGGCTTGGGCTGCTCCCGCTCAGCAGCCCCACCCCTGAGCAGGTCAGCCTGGTATGCTTGTAACTCCGCCATGGTGTGTAAACATGCGCCAGCCTGACCTACCGCCGTATAAGCTTTCCGAACCAGACTCGATGGAAGCCTAAAGGGCCTGGTGGGAAGCTTCGGGGCCTTCAGGGACGATGCTGAGGATGGGGAGAGATAGCTCGCAACACATACACAGAGCGCTACTGAAGAGCAGAAGATGGTTTGCGCTCTGCCGGATGCGCTTTTATACTTTCTGGTGCTTACGTCACCCCGCTCGTGACGTCTCGCTACGCCATTGGACTGATTTGACACGTGCTTCAGAACGCAGTCACGCAAGGGCGTTCCCAAAGCGACTTCGACGCAGCTCGAGTTCCTGAAGGGGAATTGAATTTATGCATTCATGTTTTGGTATGAGTTTTTGTTGCATTTACAGAGTTTTTACCAGCAGGTGTCACCAGTGTGTGGTGTTTCAAACAATTCAAAACAGTCAATAATTTAGCGACGCAAATTGTTCAACTGATTCAAAGCTTCAAAAAGGTTCATTTCTACCATTAGCTGAGCATCAAAGTACAAATATTTATGAGAATAACAAAATTTTTTACTCCAAACTATTAGCGTCAACTATTAGCATCAACAAACTTATAACGTCAATTGAGTGTTTGAAATAACTGAAGTGGCTTCTTATCACAGAATATATGACAACACCCTTAATTAACACAATGATATTTCATTTTTAAAATATCATGACAATCGTCAATAAAGGTATATCGTGACACCCCAGTCTACTCTAAAAGGAGATTCTCACTTTTCAAGAACTACAACAAACAGCTTGTTTGGACTACAGTATGCTTTTTCTGCATATAGTGACATCACAAAGTCACTAATTTAAATAATTCTGGCCCACGGAATACGTAATAAAAGGGGGCTAGAGAACACAAAGAAGTAGCTATGATAAGGGGCGTGTCATTTCCGGAACATATGGTTCACCAATCACAACGCGCTGGGCCAGCTAACCAATCGGAGCACATTTCATATTTCAGAAGGAGGGGTTTCTTCGAAACAGGAACCAAACAGTGCGTTTGAGATAGACTGGGAAGAGAGGCACTGCAATAATGGGAAATAAGTACAACATAATGCGTTTTTGGAACAATCAATCATGAAAACCTATTCTAGTACACCCCAAAAAACTAAATCAAGGATCTATCTGGATCCATCGTCCTGAACTCAGTGGATTTTTTGAATGGGTGTTTGGTTAAATGCCTGAAATAAATTCTGTGGTGAACACAAGTTCAAGATATTTTTTATTTTATTTTTGTGATTTTTTTTTTTAAAGCTTTTACTTGTCTTAAAAAAGGCAATTGCTAACAAATGGATAAATGGGACTACAGAGGTTGTCTGGGACATTAAACATCATCATGTCACAGAGCTTATTTTCTACAATAATCCAAAAGCCAATGGAAAAAATCATATTGACTTTTTGTCGAGAGAACCAGGGTGATGCAAACTTCTGGGTTGGCCTACAAAATTACGCAATGACTGCAGCACTGTATTTGTAAACTGAGATATTCTTATTTGCATATTTATGAAGTCAATAATATCAAACTGTATTTGTCCAGTCAATGTTACTGAACTAACTACATGGGTGAAATGTTTTTAAATGCTTTAAAAGTGACATTAGCCCAGGGTTTAAAAAGATGATAACCCAGAGATAAGCTTGGTGTGAGAAGCCCTAAACGGCTCCTTTTAATGCAAAAAAAATCAGATGTCAAGATCAAAAATTACCATAAAAGTGTCCATCAGACACACGCACTAATTTGGTCCTTAGTCACACTTCTGAAGCCATCTCAATGACAGACAAGTCATTAAATCACAGAATTTTCCTGTTTGGATGAACTCTTCATTTCAGGATGGATAAATGGGACTACAGAGGTTGTCTGGGACATTAAACATCATCATGTCACAGAGCTTATTTTCTACAATAATCCAAAAGCCAATGGAAAAAATCATATTGACTTTTTGTCGAGAGAACCAGGGTGATGCAAACTTCTGGGTTGGCCTACAAAATTACGCAATGACTGCAGCACTGTATTTGTAAACTGAGATATTCTTATTTGCATATTTATGAAGTCAATAATATCAAACTGTATTTGTCCAGTCAATGTTACTGAACTAACTACATGGGTGAAATGTTTTTAAATGCTTTAAAAGTGACATTAGCCCAGGGTTTAAAAAGATGATAACCCAGAGATAAGCTTGGTGTGAGAAGCCCTAAACGGCTCCTTTTAATGCAAAAAAAATCAGATGTCAAGATCAAAAATTACCATAAAAGTGTCCATCAGACACACGCACTAATTTGGTCCTTAGTCACACTTCTGAAGCCATCTCAATGACAGACAAGTCATTAAATCACAGAATTTTCCTGTTTGGATGAACTCTTCATTTCAGGAATACATGGAAAGCATTCAAGAAAACCAATTGCTAAACATGGATCGAACCCACTGTTATCAAAATCTTTATCTATGGGAATGAATTCATTCCAATAGTCTCAAAGCACACACTCTTCCAAGTCACCCCGCTAAAATCTCTTTCCGCTTTTTTGACTCTCTTTTCTCTCCAGGGGGCTGGTTACTCTAACAAGCTGTGACAAACACAATTGCGTTCTGCTAGTGATGTGAAGATCAAAGTTGTCAGGGAAGTGAGCCATATGGCCAACGCATGTACGGCCTCAAACTCTCAACATAATCAGCCACTGTCTGATCTTCTGCACGAGACAGAAATTGAAGCCAAATGTTTAGAGGTGTTCAGCAAAAGCGTGAAATTTTCCTAATGCAATGCACAATGTTTGATATTTGCTGCTTAATAGATTTGTCTATATTATAGGGCTTCCAGAACACAGCAGGTTTTTATGTTAAGTTTATAATCAACAAGAACTAGTTGAACTATTTACATATCTTGCTGTTAAAGCTCTGTTTTTGACACTATAACTCAAAACTGCTTGTTGCTGCCTAGCAACATTCGCTGCCTTCTAAGACACCTTTAAACAAACTTCGAACACAACTTTGAATGCATCTTTTATGCATAAGACAATCCCAGGATGCATGATTATAATTTTGCAAAAGATTTCTATTTCAAATCAATTCTGTTCTTTTAATCTTTCTATTCAAAGAATCCTGAAAAATGAAATATCATGGTTTCCACAAAAATATAAAGCAGCACAACTGTTTTCAACATTAATGTTCCTTTAGCAGCAAATCAGCATATTAGAAGGATTTCTGAAGGATCGTGAAGACTGGAGTAATGATGCTGAAAATTCGGGTTTGCAACAAAAAATAAATACTTTTTAAAAAATATATTCAAGTAGAAAACAACTATTTTAAATTGAAATAATATTTCAGAATATTAAGTTTTTACTGAATTTTTGAACAAATAAATGCAATCTACGTGAGCATAAAAGACTTTCAAAATCTTAAAAAAAAGAAAATCTTATAAATAAAAGATCTTTTAGAATAACAGCTGAACCAAAATAATGAATCTGTCACTTTGTTTGTGCCTGCAAAGGTTCAACTTGAAATCATCACTAGGCACTTAAATAAAATGTTGCAGCAGCTATATACAATCAGAAAAAGCAAAAAAAAAAAAAAAAAAAAAAAAAAGAAAGGATAAAAATTACACTTTCTTCTTAAACATGGTTATCTTCATAGTTAATGTGATGAACTTTACCTGTGGTTACTCTGCAAGGACACCTGTGTGAACTTGAGAAAACCTGATCTCATGCATTCACTAAAAATCACTTTGAGACCAGATCATGGAAAAGAATGCAGGGTTTTGAGGCATGTTTTCAAAACCTGAGCTTCTTTTAACTTGACATGGCATCTTAAAAATGTGGAAAAAGCAAAAAAAAAAAAAAAAAAAACAGAAGTATGGAGGTTTGTGAGAAAATAAAATCATTGGCAGCAGATGTACTGTTGACGAGAGAAGATAAAATGATAAGGTGTCTGCAGCTTTCTCCTCTCGTAATTACAGGATGCTTGAAATGAGAAATACCAGACAGGCTGATCCCATTCTCCTGTGCGCTGCGTGTCTCTGTTCTCAGCATCGCTGTGAGACTGCAGAGGTGGTTCACGTCTCATAGCGAGAGACACCGAGACAGACCGGATGAAAGACAGACAAGCAGAGAGAAACAAAGCCAGAGATAAAAACTAAACTCCCAGGACTCTATATTTCTGTTCCACACCCTAGTGAGCTGCCTCTAGCCGTCTATACTGCCTACATACAGCAGGTGTCTTAACTGACTGACTGATTGGAACACTCTACATAGCCAACGACTCAAGAAACCACAAATAAACACATGAAATGCATGAGAGACTCGACTCACAACTGAGCTGAACAGAGTTTGAATTGGCATGTTGCTTTGCAGACACGACAGCATAAGAATAAACCTACATAGTGCACACAAATACTCTATTTAGATCAAATTAGATTTTTTAAACATATATAATTATATTTCTTTTTTATCTTTGTCTTGAATCATCCACCATCTTAGGTGGAGTTTTTTTTTTTATCAATGCAATGCATAATTTAAAAAATATCACACTTCCCCTCCACCACCCATGTTTTAATTTTAATGGTAAACCTCTGTTGTGAAGCACTTTATTTGCCAATAAATAAATAAAAGGAATTGTTACATTCATTTTTATGACATTTTAAAATATTGATGAAATTTTTTTTTATGTTTTATGCATTGCTTTCAGTTGACTACCACCGTTTTGTATCAATTTGTAAAATTAAAAAGACAACAGAATTTCTGGGGGGAAAAAAAACAAAAAGGCCCTATTGCAAAACATTAAATGATTACTGTCAGTCTTGTGTTCCTGTGTCTTGTGTTTCCCTCCCTCTTTTGCCCATTTTTGGTCTTCCTGTTCCTGTCCCCATTATGTTTATTTGGTTCTAGCTGTGTTTGATTGATTATCTCATTTGCCCTTGCATTTAAACCCTGTGTTTCCCTGAGTCTGTGTCAGCTGTTAAACGTCATACCTCCGTTCCTGTGGTTGTAGCTCTTTGTTTTGTTTAATTAAAATCGAAGTTTATGTATTCTCCTGAATCTCCTCGTTCCTTCCCCGAGTAACCGTGACAGAACAGCTGACCCAAAACAAGTAGTAAGCGGCACCCCTTCTCCCCGTTTTAATTTTTTAGTTTTTTTGAAAAGTTTTGTTTCCTTGTTTTCCTCCGCGGCATGGAAGTTGCCGCTCGGTTCACCGCCCTAGCTCGTCTGGATCCCCTCTTCGTTGAGTATTCCTGGGAGTTCTGCAGGCTCGCCACAGCTACGGCCTTGGATGACTCCACCCTCAACTCGCTGTTCTGGCACGGGGCCAATTACCATCGCCCCGTGGACCTCCCAGACACCACGGGACTAAGCTGGAGGGAAGGAATCCTCCGGTGTCTGGAGAGCGTCCGGCCCCGAGCCAGAACCAGCCCACAGGCCGCGGCATCCTCAAGCCTGCCGCCCGCCGCTGTCTCCAGTCCACCGGCCGCTACAAAGTCAAGCCCGCCGGCCACGGCTCTCTCAAGTCCGCCGGCCACTACAAAGTCAAGCCCGACGGCCGCGGCTCTCTCCAGCCTGCCGGCCGTTCCGATGTCAAGCCCGACGGCCGTGGCTCTCTCCAGCCCACCGGCCGTACCTGTGAAAAGCACGCCGGCCGCCCAATTCACCTCTAACCAAAAGAGGAGGATGAGGAGAAGGGGACTGTTCTCCGCCCTCATCCCTGCCCCAGAGCTCGCTCCAGTGTCGGCTCCAGCCCCAGAGCTCGCTCCCGAGTATAGCCCACGGAGGGCTCCTGTTCCCGAGTATAGCCCACGGAGGGTCGAAAGCGCTGCCTGCCCATCCAGAGCACCCTCCAGTGCCAGCTCCTCGTAAGCGCTTCACAGTTCCCAGTTCCCAACCAGGGAGGGCTCCGGATCCCCAGTCCAGCCCAGGGAGGGCTCCGGATCTCCAGTCCACCCCAGGAAGGGCTCCTGATGTTTCGTTCAGCCCAGGAAGGGCTCCTGATGTTTCATTCAGCCCAGGAAAGGCTCCTGATGTTTCGTTTAGCCCAGGAAGGGCTCCTGATACACA
>NW_015539871.1:498287-507665 GCF_001515605.1 Sinocyclocheilus anshuiensis
ATTCATCCATAACCAAAACAGGAGAAAGAGGAGAAATGGACGGCTCACGGCCCTCTTCCTCGCCCGAGAGCGATCACCAGAGCTCGCTCCAGTGTCTGCTCCAGCCCCAGAGCTCGCTCCAGCGTCTGCTCCAGCCCCAGAACTCGCTCCAGTGTCGGCTCCAGCCCCTGAGTTGGCTCCATTGCCAGCTCCTCGAAAGCGCCTTGCTGTGCCTGATCCTCCAGAGCCCCCTCCAGTGCCAGCTCCTCGTAAGCGCTTCACAGTTCCCAAGTATAGCCCACGGAGGGCTCCAGTTCCCGAGTATAGCCCATGGAGGGCTCCTGTTCCTGAGTATAGCCCAAGGAGGGATCCTGTTCCGGAGTATAGCCCACGGAGGGCTCCTGATTCCTCGTTTAGCCCAGGAAGGGCTCCTGATTTCCAGTTAAGCCCAGGGAGGGCTCCTGATTCCCAGTTAAGCCCAGGGAGGGCTCCTGATTCCCCGTTTAGCCCAGGGAGGGCTCAAGTCTCTGAATCTCCTCCAGAACGCCCTCAAGTGCCCGCTCCTCCAGAGCGCTCTCCAGAATTCCTAGTTTTCCCCAAGAAAATATTTTTTGGGGGGGGGCCATATACCCGTGGCCGAGCCAGCTAAGGCCACGGAGGATCCACCATGGCCTCCTGAGTCTCCTGATCCGCCATGGCCTCCTGAGTCTCCTGATCCGCCATGGCCTTCTAAGTCTCCTGATCTGCCATGGCCTCCTGAGTCGGGCTCCTGATCCCCAGTTCAGCCCAGCAAGGGCTCCTGATTCCCAGTTAAGCCCAGGGAGGGCTCCTGATTCCTCGTTTAGCCCAGGACGGGCTCCTGATCCCCCGTTAAGCCCAGGGAGGGCTCCTGTCCCCGAGTTCAGCCCCGTAAGCGTCCCCAAGTATATTTTGGGGGGGGGGAGTAGTAAGGCTCCAGCCGTAGAGGCCGGGGCGGGGGATGGGGCCGCGGCCTCAGAGGCGGCTCCGCCATGGCTTCCTGAACTGTTTGATCCACCATGGCTCCCCGTGCTTCCTGTTCTGCCATGGCCTCCTGAACTGAGTGCTCCGCCATGGTCTCCCCGAGCTCCCTGCTCCGCTGTGGGTCCCGGAATGGGCACCGCCCTGGAGGCCTTCCGTCTAGTAACCCTGTCCCTAGAGGCCTCCAGAGCACCTACCCCCCCTCCCCATTGGATGTTGTCACGGCGCGGGGGGGAATAAATGTCAGCTTTGTGTTCCTGTGTCTTGTGTTTCCCTCCCTCTTTTGCCCATTTTTGGTCTTCCTGTTCCTGTCCCCATTATGTTTATTTGGTTCCAGCTGTTTTTGATTATCTCATTTGCCCTTGCATTTAAACCCTGTGTTTCCCTGAGTCTGTGTCAGCTGTTAAACGCCATACCTCCGTTCCTGTGGTTGTATCCCTTTAATTAAAATCGAAGTTTATGTATTCTCCTGGATCTCCTCGTTCCTTCCCCGAGTGTCCGTGACAATTACATCTTGGAAAGTTTGTTTGTTTGTTTTTTTGTTTTATTATTTCAATGCATTATGAGATTCTCAATTTTGGATTAGTAATGAAAACGATTAATCTCTGAGGTTTTTGCATTTGTTGTTTACATTATTAATGACCTTTACAGACATTAGAAGAAATGTTTTTAAAAATTAAGTGAATGATAAATTTCACTCGAAAATTGCTATTAAAATTCACAAAGAAATTGCAAGTAATACACTGAATTAAACATTAAATTTTGAAGTACAGTAAGAGTGAAATAGTACAGTATTTTCTTGTAAATGTACTCTATCAATCTTTGTTTTATTTACTACCTTGAAAAGTCATTTTTACAGTGCATGCAAGAAGAACATTATCTGGCCTTATTTGCATCAGTATTTTGTTCTTCAGTTCAGGGCTTCGAACCAAACAGCACATATACGAGGCATAGTTCTGGTTTGGCGAAGGGCGTCTCATGTTTTCATTAAGGTGAGAGCAAAACCACAAAATAAGACTCTTCATCGAAGAGCTGGCACATTAATGCAGTGCTGCGTATGGGAGAGCATATGCTATCAATAGGAGCTTAAATTAGCTCACCTCAGTAAATATAATATACTTCATATGCAACACTATTAGAGAGCCAGACACTCTCTAGGCCTAAAAAATACATTTAAAGACACAAACACTGTCTATTCAAGGAAATAGAAAACAAACATCATTGAATGCAATGTAAGTTGCTTTGGATAAAATCATCTGCCAAATGTGTAAAAAATACAAGATTTTCTAATTTTCTAATGAAAATATAAGTGTTGCATGCCTGTGTAAAACTCACCGCCACAACGTTAGTGTGTTCTGGGTGGTTTCCAGATCATTTCTATGTGGTTATGAAGGTGTTCTGAGAAGTTGCTAGCATGATGGTATGCGGTTGCCAGGGTGTTCTGGGTGGTTTCACACACAAGTCTCAATGATATTATGTAAGTCTGTGTGATTTTTCAATCGGTTCTAGAGTCCGCTAGGCAAAAATTGCATGGGAAAAAAGTAACAGTCCAACAATCCATATGATTCATTCTGGTCGGTAGCACAAACAGTGCAGGAAAAGTCATACAAGCATAGCATAGTTTAGCATAGCAAATTAATATGTAAATATGTAATATATATTTATATTTAGAATAGTAATAAAAATAAAAAAAAAAACATTTGTGTACCTGCATACCATGTGGCCATTAACCAACATTAGAAAACCGTGAACATGCAAATGTGATGTTAAATTGTTACAATCTCAAGGGGAATATCAATATTTTAAGGTAAAAGGTGTTCGGCTGACAAATTTGTAGTGCCCTATGATTTCTACAATGCTGAAAACACAAAATAAATTTACAGTATAGCATGAAAACATCATGGAATTTGGCAAATTTTGGATGAATAAATCAAATTGTTCCACCGAATTGTTAACAAAAAAATTTAATATAATAATAATAATAATACTTAAATTGAAGAATTGTTACATATTAATTTGATTACATTTTGTTATTTATAATTATTTTTTAATTTTTAAACTTATCAAAGTTTTATGAACTCCACTGATTAGACATTATTTAAAAAAAATTAATGAAAAATATTGAATACTGTGGTGATGTACAAAGTTTTGACTGTTGAACAACAACAAAAAAGTTGACTCACAAAAAAATAAATTAATTAATAAATAAATGAAACCAGAAAATTCAGAAAAATTTAAATGAAAGACATGTAATTTAAAATAAAACATGATTTACGAAAAAACAAAACAACAGATTTCATAGCACCCTAAAAAAGTACTTTTTTAATGAATAAAATTGTTGTTAAAATGTATAGTTTCCATGATTTCAATTAATTAGACATGCTTTTTGATTACTAATATTTTAATTTAACCATTAACATGGAATCCAGAAAAATAAAATGGAAAAATTTGGTGGGGAAAAGTTGGGGAAAAAATAAAATTAATTTCAAAGGGCCCTATAATCTTAGAAATCCATCTAAGTGTGGTTTTTCACTTTACTGTAAGTTCTGATCGAAGAATGTGGTGATGGGAACTGAATTAAAACAAAAAAAATAGCATAAAAAGATTGGTAAAGACGAATGCAAATCTAAATGTTTTCTTGTTTCCCTCCTGATTTCATAAGTCTGACTCTAGGCAAAATCAGGAATTCTCATTAGGATCGGCGCATAATAAGACGTCCTAATGGTGCAGTTTATATCTTCTCCAAAAGAACTGAGCAATTGAGTCTCCCCGTGAAGCTAATTAGCATGATCCACGATAGCTCGGGGAATTGAGGTCAGAGAAATCAAGATTTACAGATTAGACAAATTCTTCTGACCTATTTGGCCCGAAACGTTTGCGATCCAAGACAGCCGTGACGCTTTCCCAAAAGGAAAGAATTCAAACGCAACGTGAAATTCCTGCAGCGTTAACAGCTAGCATTAGCAGGTGCTAACTGTCCTGTAGATGTCACTGAGGCATAAAACCGCAGAGATCTGCATTCATCATAATGTGAAAAAGATATAAACCAATCGCAGCGCCAAATCATGCCTGAAATGAAAGCGGATCCCGAAAAAGTCAGCCCCTGCCGTAACGAAATGCTAAAAATAAGAAAACTTCTCTGCTTCTTGGTCTGCAAGAATCTGGATAATGCTCCAAGAATGCTCATCAAACCGTTCAGGCTGGGAAGGTCTGTTTTGATTAAACGATTTCTTCCTATCCAACGCAAGGTTAAATAAAGCTGGAAGGGTTTCCAAACTAATAACTCTTTATCATGGACAAGATCAGTGTGATGAAAAAGCTAAACAAGAAAAACCTCATTCTTCTCTCCCTGCCGACATTCCCTCTAGGATATCACTTACAACCGCACACTCACATATGAGAAAACACAGGACGAGCCCCATCGGATTCAACACAACCGCTCTCTAATAGAGAAGACTGCGCCATCGAGCCGGTGCCAACACAAGATGGCAGAAATAAAAACGAAGCTGTGGCAAAGAACAAAAAATTCACAGTTCATAGACCTCAAATGTTCTTACCTTAGCTGAAATGCACCGCCTGAAGACCGCATTTGAGTTATCATGTTCCACCCCAATGCAACTTCACTCATCTTGAGCAAGGTAGTATAATAAGGTAATACTAGGTAATAAAAAACACTTTTCTGTCACTCAAAAGCGCATTAATTCAGAACAGACGTGTAAAGGAACACCACACACAGTCGGTTCTGACACACACACACAAAAACATGGTTTCAAAGGAATATTTCCCCCCCAAAAAATGACATTTCTGTCATCATTTATTCATCCTCATGTTGTTCCAAACCTATATGCTATTATTTGCTTTCATATGGGGACCTTTCTAAAGAATCCTCTAAAAGACAGCAAAGAATTTCTGTAAAACAAAGAATTGTAAAAATAAATGAATAAATAAATAATAAACTATCCAATTATTAAACTTGTGTTAATTCAATTGATTATATATATTTTTTTATTTTTAAAAATGCAATTAAAGAACAGAAAACAAGGATTTTGGAAAAATAATGGGCCTCAAACTTTTAATAAATTGTTGTTAAATTGTAAAGGAGTAGTGCACTAAAAAAAAAAAGAAATTTCTGTCATTATTCATTCACCCTCACATTGCTATTTTGTATGGATTTAGTTGATAAAACATTGATTTTGACAATTAAAATGTAATTACACCAGAAAATCCAGAAAAATGTATAAGAAAAACAAAGAATTTTGAAAAACTATAACATTTCATAGGGTCCTACTATTATAAAAAATAAAATCAATTGTTAATGTTTTATAAATTCAATATATTGAATTATATATATATAAATATATAAAGAATTTGGGGAGAATGGATTTCACATGACCCTAAATGTAAAGGAATAGTTCACCCCAAAATGCAATTACTGTCATCATTTATTCACACTCATTCTCTTCCAAACCCATATGCTGTTTTTTGCTTTCTTAGGTATTTCTGAAAAATCCTCACACAGCTCAATCCATGAAATATCAATTCATAATGTCAACCTCCAAAAAAAAAAAAAAAAATCAATGAACAGTTCAGTTCAATTCAATGAACATTTTTAGATATGTCCCACCACCATGGGCTTTTTCTCCAGAGAAATACTGTTTTGATTGCAAATATGATGAGTAAATAATTATGTATTCAACATAAATCATTGTTATTGTAGGTTGCTTATAAAAAGAAAAATTAAATTTTAGTAAGTGTTTTAAGATTCAATTTCCATTTCATGCCAGCTTTACGTTAAATTAAGAATAGTTTAATGCTTTACAAGCCACAGTTTCAAAGTAGCTTCGCACCCTAACCATATCTCAATGGCTGAGCATATGTCAAACTCTGATGAGTAATTACACTTAGCATGAATTAAAATGGTAGGAAATTGTGAGACAAGTAAAACCGCTATAGCTGATTAGTTCCGGTGAATAAAATCTCATGCTTTCCGTCACCATTACCCTTCAATGAAAGCACCTTATTAAACTCATCTTTGAGATTCCTCGCTTGGCTCAAAAGCACCCAATGGAAAACATCTTGCAGGTTCAATATTTACATTGGCAAAATGTGTGCTCGCTTCATCTGCTCTCTAATATAGAGCTCATTTAGATTTCAAATTCAGTGTTTCAGAGGAGGTACACAAAAAGTCACGGTTTGGACTTGGATCCAAAAGATGGAATATATCAGCATGTTGAAGTGTTTGACACGTTTAAAAGTAAGGTCCTCACCTTCGGTGTGTGCTGATGTGAGCCGAGCCGAACGGCTGTTTGTAATTCATTCCCTATGCCAGTGATTCTCCAATGGTCAGCTATGACTCGAAAATAGGTCACAGATCTGTTTCTGATTGGATGTTGACTGCAGAAAGAAACGATGCTAAATGCAAACAACAATGTTAAATGAACTTCATAGCAAAAATGCAAAATAAACAGGCTTAACTTCTATAAGCGCTTCCGTTTACATCTTTATTTGGCATAAAACCTGATATGTGGATTACCAATGTTTGATTTTAATGTTATTTAACATTTGTTACCATATGCTGCGTGAAGCAAAACCAGATGAGAATTACTGCTGCATATTGTGGGAGGCTTTCTGAGCAGCAGGCTCGCAATGGGAATTGTGGGATTGACAGCAGAGCAAGTGGAACGAGAGACGCTCAATTTACTGCAACTGAGAGATGAAAAAGTTAACTGTATGCAACTGTATTTGTGCATTGAAATAATACAACTGTTGACTGAATATTGTTAGCAATCGTAGACCACACTAAAGACAACCATACATCTTTTCAGTAGCCAGTTTTCACAGCTAAAGATTTCCAAAAAAAAGATAATAATAATAATAATAATACCAGGAATAGGAATAGGAATAGTTCACCCAAAAACATTTACTCACCCTCTGCAGGCCATCTAAGATGTAGACGAGTTTGTTTCTTCATCAGGACAGATTTGGAGAAACGTAGCATTACATAACTTGCTCACCAATGGATCCTCTGCAGTGAATGGGTGCCGTCAGAATGAGAGTCCAAACAACTGATAAAAACATCACAATAATCCACACCACTCCAGTCAATTAACATCTTGTGAAGCGAAATGATGCATTTTTCTAATAAACAAATCCATAATAAAGATGGTTTTAACTTTAAACCAGTCCTCCATTCAATATTGCTTTCATCAGTGAAAAAGTCATCTTGTCTGAATAAGGAGAGAAATATGCACAGATCAAACACCTTTTACAAGCAAAACAGTCCAAAATGGTTCTAAACAAATATGTGGGTTGATTTTGATGTTAGAGGACAACAGGGGATGGACTTTTTCACTTGAGGAAGTGTTATTATGGATTATGGACTCTTTTTAATTTTGAATGGTTTCATGTTAAAAAACCTTAATGATGAATTTCTTTTTTATAAACACACAGCTTTTCACTTCACAAGATGTTAACTGGTGGACTGGAGTGGTGTGGATTACTTGTGGATTATTGTGATGTTTTTATCAGCTGTTTGGACTCTCATTCTGACGGCACCCATTCACTGCAGAGGATCCACTGGTGAGCAAGTGATGCAATGCTAAATTTCTCCAAACTGTTCTGATGAAGAAACAAACTCATTTACATCTTGGATGGCCTGAGAGTAAGTATATTTCCAGCAAATTTCCATTTCTGGATGAGATATTCCTTTAATTAGTCAATGGTTCTTGCACATTTTAAATGTATGTCAAGTGGTATGGTCTAGTTGCAAGTCAACATACTGACATGTTGAGCGCTAGTGCTTTCCATCATGTCCTGTCCTCTCTCTACAGTCCCTATAAACCGTTTTATTTCTGTTAAACATCGAAACACCACATAACACTAGTCGTTTCAGAAGGGTAGCCACAGAAATATTAAACTGAGCGAGACTAAATTGCACCAACAGCTGGTGCTTCACTGTCTGTTTATAGAAATTCCTAAAATATGAGTATTACTTTAGTCAATGATCCATTTATACTTGAAAGTGGTGACACGGGTTAAGTAAGAGGGACAGCACAGAACCAGATGATATATTGTCCTGAATAGACCAAGTGACCTGCGTGTCAATATCAATTTCACCCCGTGCGTTCTCATGAACTTGTCATTTGAAGAGCAATTTCTCTGCTGGAAGAGTCATATGAGGAAAAGCATGCCATAAAACATCAGTGAAAAAGCAAAAACATCATATCCAGCTGACTACATAAATTATGAGTAATTTTATGAGCTAACTTTACTCTGCTTTTAAACCAAATCCATTTATCTGTGCAGAAAGTTGCACTCTCAACTCCAGAGACACCAATTCTACTACATCAAGCTAAACACACCAGCGATCATTAATCCCGCTGATCCAAACATTTGCTCAGCGCTTGGCCCTTCCTCTGCCTGCTGTGAAAGAGTTTAGTGATACTAATTCCCATGCTGCTAATTAATCCTCATGTAATTTTGGAAGTGAGAGCAAAAATGTAAATGAGATGAGATGAATATGAGTCTGCCGTGAATCATTTGGCGAGAAAAATGAACTAAGCCTCAATCTACCCCAAACTCGCAGCTTGGAAAATTCATTATGAACATTATTTTTCGAAGTCTAGAGAAGAGTAAAAAATGCCGGCCTGCCACAAACAGCTAATGTGCACTTGCTAATACAAAATAATTGTATATATTTACGTATACATTTATAAAATTATAAATATATAAAAAAAATTAAATATATAAAAGCATAAACACTTGCTAAATCAAAATTATTAAATATAGCTGCATTTTGCAGTACTGTTTGCAAGTGTAAATAGATAGATGTGTAGTAAGACAGACAGACAGACAGACAGATAGATAGACGAGAGGGGCGGGGCCGAGAGCCGTGGAAACGGAGCGAGGCCGGTGGAGTAAATGCTAATGCGTGACACCTGCGCCACTCACCGGTCTCGAGTCCCACAGTTCCCACCTCCTTCTTCCCGATCTATAAAAAACGTTGTTACATTGGTGCCGAAACCCGGGAGGAAGGAGGGACACGCTGCCAGAGATCCCTCGCCGCTGTGGGGAGTCCGCAGTGCCATCGAGCATGGCGGAGCAGTCTGCCGCCGTGGACGCTCGAGGCGGTGAGCTGGAGTGAGTTGCCAGGGGGGCGGACGAACTCACTGTACTCAGAGCCTGCTGCCATCCGCCATGATGGGGAGGAGCAGGAAACGGGGGGACTCGCTGCCGGCTGCCCCCAATAGGAGGAGTTTTGTTCAAATGTTCGCCGGTTCACGCCTCCTTCTTCCCAATCTACAAACGTTGTTACAGATAGATAGATGAATAAATGTTATGCCCCTTACCATAGCCGCCTGCGAGCTTCAGTGTAAATATTGTGTAAATATCAAATCAATT
>NW_015539871.1:508782-514447 GCF_001515605.1 Sinocyclocheilus anshuiensis
AGATCTTTTTTATGCTCAAACAGCAACATTACAGACTAACTAAAGTTGAAAAAGTGAAAAAGCATAATAGGATCCCTTTAAATATTAAAATCAATGTGGTTACTTTCTGATCATCTGAAAACCAGCTCCATGTGGTAGCTATTTATTTCCTGTTGAACATTTAGTAAATTTTAATGACACAATTTTTTTACACATTGCATTCTTAAATAATTTTTCTGAACCTACATGTATGGAAATGGCAATGGATCTTTATATAAACCTTCATTTTTCTGTGCTTCTCAGTTCCTGAATAAGGTGGATTGGGTCGGACAGAGTGCAAATCGCAGCATTTGGCTGATCTCCAAACCACACAGCGCTGAAAAGCATCTCAATTAAAACAATGAATAGCCAACACACGCTCTCCTTCATCGTGTCAGGCACTCAACACTGAGCTAATGACAGAGGTCGCGGGATAATCAGCCATAATTAATGCAAACCAAGCTTAATGAGACTGTTTTTCCTGACACCTAACCTTACCTGCAGAGAAGTCTGAAAAACAATGAACAAAGATTTATGACTATTATGATCAAGCCAATAAACCACCACATCCTTTTTTAGATAACTTGACTTTAATATTTCTTAATTATTGTTAATAGTTGTTGTTAGATTATTAATGAAAAATGTATTTAAAGGGAAAGTTTGCCGCAAAGAAAAATTCTGTCATCATTTAAGACGTTCCAAACGTAAGTGTAATTATTAATTAAATTAAATAATTCTTATAAATTACTTTCTTCTGCTGAACACTGAAGAAGATATTTTGAAGAATGTTTATAACCAAACATGTTGGTAACCATTGATCTCCATAATATTTTTTTTCAATGGAAGTCAATGGCTATCGTCAACTGTTTGGTTACCAACATTCTTCAAAATATCTTCTTCAGTGTTCAGCAGAAGAAAGTAATTTATACAGGACTGGAACAAATTGAGGCTGAGTAAATGATGACAAAATTTTCACTTTTGGATGAACTATCCCTTTAACTGTGCCAAAAGCCCTAAATTAAAAAAAAAAAAAAAAAGTAATGCAAACTGGTAGATTTATTCAAATATGCAGCAATATATATAATAGCATAGGCTATTTCAGGGGGTCTAAACATTTTTACTGCCATACTTGAACTTTGCTGTATTCATAAAACTAAAACAACGCAATGGGAATCTGAAACTAGATACGGCTCAATTCCCAACTTCAATGTAAGTCTATGGGATCTGTAAATCTGATCGCTTACACATGTATTAGCACAACTCTTTTAAAAATGTAAAAAAAAAAATATATATATATATATTTGAGGTATCATTCATGTGAAGTTACATGTCAAAATTTGCCAAAATCTTTAACCCCAAGTAATTGCGATAGTAGTGATGCTTGCTGTAGCGAAGCCCAATAATTATCACATATCACCCAGAATCAGACTCATACCGGGAAGTAAAACAGGGTTGGGAGGGTCGCTTTCAGTCCCCTGCTGGCTTTACCCCATGGGCGAAATACATTAGCTTCTCACCCACAACATTTCATGTTTCTCCATGCCAAACGCCCAGTCTTATGCAAATCTGAGCCAAAAACAGCTCAACAGCAGCAGCAAACGATGATATGACCTCAATTGGCACATGTCCTCAGCCTTGTTGCCTTTTATTAAATACAAGCAGAAATTAGACTACATTTCCCCAGTGATGTGATATCCTGATGTCACTTCGCAAGGACATTAGGCCTGTTATTTTTCTTCTTAGGTGCTAAAGGCAGGGGGACGTTGAGGGAGAGAGAGATTTCTGGGTAATGGGGGGTGGTGAGGGGTTATTTGGCAGCTGGTTTGTATCTAAAGCAACATGCAGTGCATAAAATAACTCTAAAGCTTGTAGTTCCTCGTGGATCTGTGGCTACCTTTAAGGGTATTTTAGGACTAGAGGGGACATATCAGGTGCTGCAGGTTGACAACTGAACTGATAAGCATTGATATGGACTAGGGGTGTGCGATATTTAACATCTAGAATATCGTAATTGCTGTTTTAATGATGTGCGAGCTGACATTATCGAGTATATCACTCGATTTGCAAAAAACAAACAAAAAGCATTCACTGCATGATGAAGCCTATTAGAATGCAGTAAGAATGGCCTTACAGTATAATTCAAGTTATGAAAGCAGTTTTGGTGTTTTATATTTATAAGATGATCTAGTCAAGTAATATCACACAAGCAAGAGTACCATTTCCCCAAATTTCAGGCATGAGCGTGATCATGAATATGATATTGATCTTATACAACAGTTCAACAAACAATGAGTTTGAAAAATTGAGTGAGTTCCATTTTAGACAATATGTGACTCTGGACCACAAAACCAGTCTTAAGTTGCACGGGTATGTTTGTAGCAATAGCCAAAAATACATAGTATGGGTCAAAATTATACATTTTTCTTTTATGCCAAAAATCATTAGAGTATTAAGTAAAGATCATGTTCCATGAAGATATTTTGTAAATTTCCTACCATAAATATATCAAAACTTCCTTTTTGATTAGTAATATGCATTGCTAAGGACTTCATTTGGACAACTTTAAAGGCGATTTTCTCGATATTTGGATTTTTTTGCACCCTCAGATTCCAGATTTTCAAATAGTTGTATCTCGGCCAAATATTGTCCGATCCTAATAAACCATACATCAATGGAAAGCTTATTTATAAATAAATAGCTTTATTATAAATCTCAATTTCGAAAAATTGACACTTAAGACTGGTTTTGTGGTCCACGGTCAAATATTGTCTGGGGTTTTTTTGCTCATGAAAATATTTCTAAACAAAGCCAGATTATTTGTGTGTCTCAGAGATACACTGCAGTGTTTCGTTCCTGAATTAATTTGTCTTTGAAACGAATCATTTGAGTGATTTGATGATCCATTCATAAAGACAGCAAATGGCTGCATCCAAAATCGCACACTTCCCTATTATATAGTAGGGAAGTAAAACAATATGTGACAAAATAAGTATGTCTGAATTTACAGTACTCATAAAAGAGTAGGCAAAAAGTACCCGTGATTCTGAAGTGTGCATACGATGGATACTTTACTATCCCATTAGGCAACAGGGGAGGATTTAAGAATGGCAGTAACATGACGCACATTCATACTACTGTACACACAATCATATCCAACATACTCTTTTTGCAGTTGCATAGCAATTATTTATTTAAAAAAGTACCTACTCAAGAGAGTACAGTATTTGATTTCGGACACAACCTCTTGCTTCATTTCTAAATGAATCAGCCATTTTGAACAAATCGTTTGAATGAATGATTCAATTAATCACTCATTAAGACAGAAACTTGCCACCACCTATTGGCAGTTTTAGTGTCATATTTATTTATTAATGAGAGGCCTAAACCAGCCAAAGTGCCAGCACAAAAACACACACACAAAATATTGTCATCAAATAAATCCCCAAAAATATTGAGATATTATTTTTTGTCAAAATTGCATCCTTCTATGGACCCTTTTCACATTTTTAGGGTTCCCAGAAATGCAGTCATCATAATTAAATGGCAATAGTAGTAAATGAAAATACATTACAAATATGTTACAAAATATGCACAAATATAATGCAATAAAAAAAAGAAACAATACAGCAATTATGATTATACAAGATGTTTTACATTTACATATGATAAAAATTCTAAAACTTTTTTCCTGGTGACATTTCACTAAACAAGTCCTCAAGTGAGCTTATGGAATAAAAATATTTACTTTTTCTCTAGATTTACTAAAGCAGTCTATGAAAATCCCTATTGTTCACTCCAGTGAACCACAAACTACTTTAAGAAGTCTTTTAGAAAGTAATAAACCCATCTCTAATGAGCTTCAGAAGTGTGCTATTTTTTCTAAGCAATCAAACTCACTATTGTCATCTGCTGGACAATCAAAATCAGCCATTTTAGGAACCAGAATAGCACTGATATTTTGGCATGTGCTCTTTTGACGTGGGCCAGTAAGCAACCACACAAATACTGTAGAAACCACATAGCAAGACCTTTGCAACCAACTAGGACTCTCTACAATCATAATGGCAAGTTTTGCATGGGCAAGTATCACTCATGTTACTACTAACAGTAGACTGCCATCCCAGAGTTCACAGATCCTTTGACAAACTTGGTTCGTCCCCAAGACAAACGATGGAGCAAGGCTACAGTTGTTTTTATGGACACAGACTGTTTAAGAGACTTCAGGCTTTACCCTGCGCTTGTTTCTGCGCCTTAGCAACGCTCACTGGCAACCACAGTCGAATTTTGATGAGGATAATAAGGAGTACACATCAGTCACTGGTGGATGGTCTTTGGCTGGTTCTCAGGGACTGATCTAAGGGACAATAAGCCCTTTTTTTTAGTAATGCTGTTGGCTTTGGAAGTAAAACTGCATCTGGTCAAGGGGAAGTTACTGCCTGACAACATCTGCTCGGCCTCAAAAAAACTCTCCGTACACTGCCTTTCATTCTCACAGACTGTCCTCCCAATAAACCAATGCTTTAAAATGAAGCTTCTTCACTGGTTCTTTGTGACACATTAAGTTTAGCAAGGAACACTCGTGTTATTAGGAACCATTATTTGCTGTATTTGGTTCTTGAGTTGGTTTTTTGGAGTTCTTGATCAGCATATTAAGTCAACTTGAACTTAGTTACTCAAAAATGTTTTCCAATCATGAGAACTTATCAAAAGCCTCCCACCAGTGGGAGCTATCATAGCTATCTATGGTGTCACCAAAACTACTTGTGCTATAAACATAGAAACATAGCTGAGTAAAAAAAAATAGCTTTCATGAATTAGAAAGAGGAGAATAAAGACAGTTCAAAGTCTCGAGACGCCTGCATTCTGTTCCAATCTGTTGCACTCCATCTAGCTTTTAAAATGCAAGAAACACTATGCAAACGGCCCCTAATAGATTGAAAAGCAACAACTATGAAGCGTGAAACATTTGACTTGTAAAGTAGGGTCCTTTGACAAAAAGTTTGGGAATCACTGTTCTTTGGTATAACTGGAATCATATGAACTTAAAAATAGGAACGTAAAGGGACATTCTGTCATCATTTACTCACCATTATGTGGTTTCAAACCTATAAAGAATTTGAGATCTTTTGAAGAACTTTTGGAACCAAACAATATTGGAGTAAATGTGACTTCCATTGTATGGACAATAAGAAACACACATTTCTCATTTCTCAAAACATTCCCTTTAATGTTCCACAGAAGACAGAAAGTCATACAGTTTTGAAACTGATTCCCAAAGCCTTGGGAATATTCTGATATTTTGAGTGAAATGAGGTGGATGCAACTCATTTTGTTTTATTATATTAATATGAGTAAAAGTATACTAGTAGAATGAATAGGACATTTTAATGTTATGTTTGAGTTGAATAATCGAATTAAAAATAAAAAACACTCTCCAACTACTAAAATATGTCTAATATATACAGTGTGCTATATAATACAAATGTATATAATATAACATATAATATTTCATTGAACAACCAAAAGACAAACATATACATTTACTCATAAATTTAGATGCTGGCATGTGGAAAGATTACAGAGCAAATACCATTATAAATATAATATATAAATACATTTTAATATAAATATTTTATAAAATTAAGTA
>NW_015539871.1:514480-517353 GCF_001515605.1 Sinocyclocheilus anshuiensis
AAACTTTATACAACCAATATAGAATACATTATTTTTTAAAAATCTAAATATCAATAATTATATAATATTTAAAATAATTATTAAATAACAATAATAATAATATCATGAGTTTGAATTGAGGCAGATGCAAATACAATATTTTCATTACATTAATATGACAGAAATTCCTAACAGAATAAGACATTGTAGGGCCATGTTTATATAAGAAAGAATCTAAAATGAAGAAACATACAAAAAAGACATTTAGAGTAATCTTTTGTAATAAATAATCTCATAATAGGACTTCCACATGAATAAGTCAAAGTTTTGAGAATATAAACATAACATTATGAGATAAAAGTAACAAAGTTATGAGATTAATTAAACACTGTGAATGTAAAATCAAAGGTTATAAAATGCTTACTGTTCTAAAACAATGTCATTATAATTATTAGGCTATATAGACATTTTTGAAAACGAGTTGAATAAATTTGAGTGGTCTAGAACAGAGGTTGCTAGAGTGACAGTTATGTTAGTGAGTTGGCATTAGAAACTTAGATAAAAAAAAATTTCATATGGCATCATAGTAACTTCTAAAGGTCCCCTTTGGCTTCAGGCTTCATGTGTAAGAGAAGTCATGATTCATTCCACTCTTCACAAAGGCTTCACTGCGGATATACAAAAAATACCACAGGGAACAACCAAGCAATCAGGGAATGGAAGATAACACTGACAAGATGATGCCCAACGCTGCTCAGACTTCGCAGACACTTGCATGTGGGTTTTGAGGAGAAAATTAAGGGTTGCTAGCACAACCAAATACATCTGTCAAGAATTTAGAAGGAGGCTGTGTAAAGTGGAGGTGGTTTTGAGAATACACAGATTCTGATGGCTCATCGTTACCAAGCTTGAACTAGACCAGCACATCTTTCCTGCATTAGAGACTTTCCAGCACTTATCATGAAGAGGAACTGATATCATAAATAAAGTATGTTAACATGCTGTCAGAGTGAGGGGACGTTCTGTTTGATATGCAATAAAATTGTTTTCTCTTCGTGTTTTAAACATTAAACCACCATATCCTATTTATCCAGAATCTAGGATTTACACTCACTTCAGACAAGGACATCTGCTTTTTGAATATATATCAACAACTTCGTCTTCGTGAAAACATACAGTACTTGACAGTATCACTGGTGCTAATCACTTCGAGGCTCTATACACAAACAGATACTTCCAACGAATCCAATGACTTCTTCAACAGACATAAGAAATAACAAACACTCTGCAGCGGCTAAAATACGTCAAATCATCCTTGGACAACCAAATGCCAAACATACACAGTCACTCAAACATGTGGAAAGAATACCAAGCAAATGCCATTAATCAAATATCATCAAATATTAAATATTATAGAGAAAATATAATTAATTAAATATCAATCATTCAAATTATAAATATATATTTTTTTCATATATATAAAATTGTATATTTAAAAATGAATTAATGAGTTAATGAAAATCAAAATATTAATAATCAAATATAAATATCAGAGAAAACATATCACTTAAATATTAATCAAATATCATTCAATATTAAATAAAATGGAGAAAATATAATAAAATATCAATAAAATTATAAATATCAATAATTAAAATTCTCATTAATTAAATCTTTATAAAATATTATATCTAAACTTTTAAAATAAGTTTATATATAAAATAAAACTATATATTAAATCTATATAAACAATATACACCGTGAAAAATGAATTTCTGAAGTAGTAAACAAAATGAAAATTTTATAAGAAAATACTAAGCTTTTCTACTTCAGAATTTAGAATTTTCTACTTTTAGAATTTTAATTCAATGTTATTTTGCTGTTTTTGTCATTGTTTGTAACATTTACGAGCAATTTCTGAGTGAATTATTTCTAGACATTTTTTCCAGTGTAAATTCAAAATATCAATAATAAAATATCAATATCATAGAGAAAATATCATATTCAAAAAACCAAATATCATTCAATATTTATGAGTAACAACTACAGAGCTGTATTTAGAAAATCAAAACAACAAAAACCTTAATTCACCTGTAGACAGTAAATTTCAATTCTTAAATATGTACTCTACTCAAATGTCTTGTTACACAAAGCTAAATGGACTGAGTAAACACTACAAAATTACACGTCAAACCAGGGGCGGTTTCTCCATTAGGGTGATTGGGCGACGCACCACCAAAGCGCGAAAGGGAGGGATTTTTTTTCTTTCACATTCAACCACAGTGTTACGCTAGCTTTCACTGTTTGTTCTGCCTCTAAATAGTCCAATCAGCGTCGAGTCACGTTTTGTGTAGTACCGCCCCTTTTTGGGCGATTTCTGTCAGACTGAGAATCGCCCCGAGTGCTCTCATAGACTTCAATTAAAGAATTAGGACCACCAAGACCAAATTTAAACATCAAACATGTATCTACAAAGGGCGGGAAGTCGTATAAACGGGGATTTTCGAGGACGTGGTATGAGCGGAAAAAATGGCTAGCGGGCTGCGAAGTAGCTAACGCTTTATTCTGCTACCCCTGCATTTTGTTCCACCCTGAGAGTGTGACGGACATCGCATGGACAACTACAGGTGTAATGTTAATGTAAGGGAGTAATGTAATATAAGTGAGTAATATTAAGAGTGATATAAGTGAGTAATGTGATATAAGTGAGCAGTGTAATGACATCAAACAAAAGGGTGGGAAGTCGTATAAACAGAGATTTTCGAGGACGTGGTATGAGCGGAAAAAATGGAAAAAATGGCTCGAAGTAGCTAACACTTTATTCTGCTACCCCTGCATTTTGTTCCACCCCGAGAGTGTGACGGACATCGCATGGACAACTACAGGTGTAATGT
>NW_015539871.1:519387-520610 GCF_001515605.1 Sinocyclocheilus anshuiensis
ATGTAAGTGAGCAGTGTAAGTGAGTAATGTGATATAAGTGAGTAAAGTGATATAAGTGAGCAGTGTGATACAAATGAGCAGTGCAATATAAGTGAGTTGTGTAAATAGTGATTTATGGGACTTCAATTATTTCTTATTAAACTGAAATTGAAGTAAAAAGTTTTTTGGAAAACCACATCCTGGCTTCAGTCTTCATTTTCTGTTGAATTGTGTTAACACGCATATAGAAAAATAAGAAGAGCAAGAGATTGATTGTTAGAGTCAGTTTATTTTTAATTAATACTATAGTAGTTCAGTTTCCTTTACATCTTTAACTAGCCGTTAATTTATCAATTGAATGGGTGACCTATCCTCATTAATCATGCAAACATTTGCCCCCCCCGTGAGAACTGGCAGGAGCCGCCACTGTGTCAAACGAACACAACTACAACAGTTAATAACAAGAAAGCAACAGCATTAGCAAGTTAGCATGATAACCATATTTCCCTTTAAAAGTGAGAAAAGATTCCACTTCACTTAAATGTTAATTGCTTTATGAGTAAACACGACAAACAGGCCTACTTCTTTTGTCCAATACCGATTTACACGCTTACTGCATATCGCCACCTATTGGGCTGTTGCGCAATCAAGCTACACAACGGTAACCCCAAAACTCTTCGAAAACCTAACAAACTCTTCTAAATCCCAACATAACAGAACATTAAACTCCAACAACTGTCCCTCTTTTCTCAGCTTGCTCAAAAACACATAAAATAGCAGCTAATTTCAACATTTACTCTCCCCATCAAGTCTCATGCAAAGCATGCTGGGAACTAGATATCCCCTGCCCAGTTTCAGCAATGCCACGTTAACACTACTGGAAATCATTGAAGAAGTCCCAACACAAATGGATTGAGTAAACATCTGTTTTGCAAATGTAAATGGACTGCGATTGTGAGTCATTAAGCAGCAAAATAATTTAAGCATATCATCTCATGCAGGATATAAGAATATACACAACCGTCCCACATGATCCGTGGCATTTTAATTCTAACAAGATATAAAAGCTCTTAAGTTACATTCATTTCGCTTCACTGAAACAGGAGGAATGACAGGTTGAAGTGAACCATAAGTGAACAGGAAGTCAGAAGAACAGAGGCACAGCTAGCAGTATGTGTGTGTGTGTGTGTGTGTGTGTGTGTGTGTGTGTGTGTGTGTGTGTGTGTGTGTGTGTGTAGGAAAAG
>NW_015539871.1:521218-521738 GCF_001515605.1 Sinocyclocheilus anshuiensis
GTCCTTCACTTCCAGCCATTTTTCGTCCAGCAGCCCCACAAGTTAACAGCACACTAACACAGATGTGCAGGCCTCTGCTTGTAAATCTCCCCGAATCAGGAAATACAACACAACTGGAAATTTCAACAGAACGTACTACGGCCGTATCAGCTTGCACAGCGACTGCTGAACCCTCGCGACTGTCAGCGCTGGGAACTCAGAAACGAGAGGACCACAGTGATCTGTCGAAATATGTCCTGCTCTACACCTCCCTATGGGCGCAATGGATCCCTGTTAATGCTCAGATTTAGTTTGCAATGTAAAATGGTTCAGATTTAAGAATCAGCTCGTTTGTCAGTGTTTAAAACCTGCTCAGATACTAGACTGTTACACTTTTTACATGGATTAATGACTACAAATAGACCTGCAAAAGGAACGCTTATATATGGGGGGGTTTAATACAAATTTTTGCCATATTTTTATTATTTTTTAAATTATTTTTATAAATTTTTATATATTATTTTTTAATTTGTTTTTAAAA
>NW_015539871.1:522597-529251 GCF_001515605.1 Sinocyclocheilus anshuiensis
AAATTAAATTAAATTAAATTAGTGTGGCTGTATGTCCTCTTTTTCCCAGACATTTCTCAATTTCCTAAAATTTCAAGGTTTTGGCTTTGTTTTCTAATTGACTGGCTGTCTACACTCATCATACATATATGTATGCATATGTTTTCTCTTTAGATCCCACCTTCTCACATGCCACAATTGGTTGATTATGTACAATGCCTGCACGCTATTGGTCGAACTACTTTTCAGTCATTACCTTCAGCGAGTATGAAAACAATAGGAAAACAAAACCAAAACCTGGATCTTTTAGGCAATTTAGAAATCCCAGTCAGGACACGTCCAGAAAAAAGCGGATGTATGGTCACCCTAATAAGAACAAATTATAGTTTTATTATAATAATAATACTGAAAACATTGGATCATAGATGGTGCCACTAGGTCTTGCAGTGCTGTCAGAAGCAATCCATGCATGAAATAACTGTATTTCAAAAAAGCATTTTGCTCTTTGTTTAGTAACTGTTTAGGATCATTTCCCAATCTGTGTTGGTGATACTTCTCAGGTTAGACAGAAAATACAGAAATCTGTATAAAAATGGAAAAATTAATTCCTGATTTATAATTAAACCATATAAGCTTATATATCAGACACTTTTAACCAAACCGTATACAGTATACAGCTACAGTATACTTATTACAAAGTAGGCTGAAACCTAAATGCTAATAAAGGTGGAGAGGATGAAAATCCCATAGAAGGTATAATTATGTATTTAATTTTATTTTTAAGTACCCAGCAAAACTGTCAAAGCAAAAGTCTGTTCAGCCAACTTCAAACTCTGCCATATACATAAACACTTCAAGTGACTATTAGAACTTGGATTTCAAAAAAACATTTGATGAGACCAAAGTCTAATGAAAGGCAAGGACGCATGCCATGCTTGGCCTAGATTCCTGTCCGGTCACCGCCGCAACCAGTGCCAACCTAACTAAACACACATTACCTGATCTGGATGATAGAAGACAGCTTGTAGTGCAGCACTGACCTGGCTCGGTTCAAAAACCTCACAAGCTGCCTACGCAGACAGAATTTTAAGAGATTATAAACACACACGAGATCAGTGCTGTTATTGTTAACGAAAACTGAAATGACTAAAACTAAAATGTCAATAAAAATAAAAATAAAGCTAAAAAACAAAACTAATAATGATGACAATAGCACATAAAACAATTACTAAAACTTCAACTTAAATTAAAATAAAAATTTTATTAAATACTATAATGGTAAATGTAAATAGTACTAAAATAACACTGCTCAAGATACAAAGACTATAGTGACAGAATGTAAGATATTCTCTAATAACTACTTTTGGCCAAATTCTAAAATGTATACTTTTGCAGAGAAAGCAATCGCCCAATGCACTTTAAAAAGCTTAGTGAAAAAAAAAATAGAATTCAAAATTTCTAGATTATGACAAATTTCTAGATTGTGACAAAATGTGAGAGAAAGATTATAAATACACTTACATTTTAAAATCAATAAAAATGTAAAATTCTACTGAAGACAGGAGTGTCATTATTCAGCTGGAGTCAGTTCAATGTTGATTCATTTCAGTTAATTCAATTCAATAACAGTGTTGCAAAATTCATAAATTATGTACAAATTCGATTCAGCTATAAAGCAGAAGACAACAGTGTTATTATTAAACTCAATTCCATTCATCAGCAACATGCTAACATCAAATGTTAATTAAATCAACTGAAAGTTACAAATCAGATGCCATTTTAGTTAAGATGCTGCCTTAGAAGTCAGTTGTCTAAGTAGGTGGCTCACCAGGTTTTGGAACAGAGCCCATTAATTCCCCAGCTCTTTTGTTTAACAGACCATCAGTTGTACTTCCACTTAAGGATGCCACAGTTTCTCACTACATCACAACAGATTGTACTGATTTATCGCCGTCTCTCTTTGCCAAAAGCATGGAGGCCTATGAGCACAGATGGGACACGTCCCAGGCTAGATTATTTGTACACTCTTGCTATTGAACAGGGTGGACTTTGCAGTCTGAAAAAGGGTCTTAACTAATCGGAGTGCAAGCCAAGAGGCACGTCAGAAATTTGGCAGATGCACAGCAGATCCAGATAAGATAAAACAAGCAGGAAGAGATGGGTTCTCTCGCTCTCAGACGAGACAAAAGTGAACATCTGTCTGGAACAACATGTGTAACATTTGCTAGATACTTACAAATTGTGTCCAATCACTCTGGGAAATTCAAGTAAAACCAGCTTCTGAAGGCACAATAGCTGGTTTTAAGATGTCTAAGATGGTCATTAGAAGGTTGGTTCATCAGATGGACTAATTACATGATTAGGACTGGTAAACCACATTGGTGATCTGCTAAATCACCTAAACCAACTTGTACCAGCTAATTAACAGTTTAGACTATCAAGAAGCCACGTATAATATACATATATACAACACAATTAATATATTAAACATATTAATAACCGTTTGTGTGTATATATGCAATATCATGTCTAAAATGATAATTTGTTGGTCCAAGTCAGTTTAGATCAGGGGTAGGCAAGTTCGGTCCTAGAGAGCCGCAGTCCTGCAGAGTTCAGCTCCAACCCTAATCAGACACACCTGAACAAGCTAATCAATGTCTTCAGGATTACTAAGGCTATAGGCAGGTGAGTTTTTTTTCAGGGTTGGAGCTGAACTCTGCAGGACTGCGGCTCTCTAGGACCGAACTTGCCTACCCCTAATCTAGTTGAAGGGATAAGTCCATCCAAAAATGAAATTTCTGTCATCATTTACTAATCCTCACATCATCCCAAACTTTGTGACTTTGTTTCTTCTGTGGAACATAAAAGTAGATATTTCAAATAATGTTGTTAACCAAACAGTTTCTGTTCCCATTGAATTCCATTATGTGGACAAAAACTAAAATCGAAATCCACTGGAACCAAAACAAAATATCTTCTATGGACTCACATTTCCTGTGGACAAGGCCTCAGAAGCTTACGGGTAACAGTGGTGAACAGAATCTATAACAAATATAATTCTTGCATTTCCATTTACTCCAATAGCAAAAGAAAAAACATCTGTAATAGCATTTCTGTATGCTCTTCAAAAGAGAAAAAAAAAATATTACAAGATTGATTATGTCTTAACTGGAAGAGGGAAAGATGTCAAATTTGCTGTCACTCCCTCAACTACTGTAACTGCGCAGAAGCATTAACTAGTTTTCTGTAATCAAATGCCAAGGTAATGAAACAAAGTGTGTTATAAATGTACATTACATTTTTAAAAATGAGAATGTAAAAAAAAAAACTTTGCTAGATTTATGATGACAATAAATGTGGAAACAAGTCATCACAGTGTGTGAAAAAAGTCCATTATGTTCCATAGAAGACATACAAGCTAAAAGTGCTACTGCCAGACCCGGAGATCAGCTGAATGGATTACAAAACAGTAAAACTCAACTGTTTAACTCTAGGGGAGTTGGAAAATGAGCCTATTTTCAAAAATAGTGGAGTGTTCCTTTAATACATACTGTAATTAGGAATGGTAAACCACTTGATTTTATGTGGTTTCTAGCTCATTTGGTTGATCACATGGACCGATTACCAATGCTGGATAGATTACTTGCAAATTGTAGTCCATTACCGATTCCTATTTGCATAAAAAAATTGTAGTTAGTAATGTAATACATTACATTACACTTTTCAGGAAATATAATCAGACTACATTTTGATTACTTTTAGATTGACCTAATTTATCACATTGATTTACTGGGGTTTGTGAAAAAACTAAGGGGGTTTGTGAGTTTAATGACACGCTAATAATTAATTAAATCATAAAAATCATAAAAATTTTAAATTAAAATATATATTTTTTTTATTACAACAATCAAAATGAATAAAAATATGAAATATTATACCTGTTTACCTGCATGTCATGTGACCATGTAAATAGTATGTAATCAAGTAAGTAATAAAAAAGTAACTGTAGTCTGATTAGAATTATTTTAAAATTCCATATAATCTAATTACAAGTACTTAATTTTTGGAACCTGATTACGTAATCCAGATTACATGTAATCGGTTACTACCCAGCACTGCTGATTACGTGATTTTGACTGGTAAACCACTTTGGTGATCTGATAAATCACCTAAACCAACTTGTACCAGCTGAAAAATATCTTAAACAAGATATAATAAAAAAAACATACAATAAATCGTTTTAGATGATTGATCAGAAGGACTGATTGCATGATTACGAATGGTAAACCCCTGTGGTGATCGGATCAATCACTTAAACCAACTTGTACCAGTTAATAAACAACTTAGACCATCAAGAAAACCATAATATACAATACATTTCATATATCAAAAATATTAATAATAGCTTGTGTATATACACAATATTATACTATAATATGTTCTATTATAGTCTAGTTACACAATAGTATGGTTTAAGTAGGTAATTAGCTGGTTAGATTGTTGATCGGATGGACTGATTGCGGAATCAGGACTGGTAAACCACTCTGGCTGATTAACCACATTTCCAAACATTTTAAGTGGGTCTGACCACCTTAAACTGGTATGACCTGGTTTTTCTGGCAGGAAAAAAGGGAAATAATTATGTTCCTTTAAGCAAGCTTTGATCACTAGCTGTTAGCTGGAAAGAAGGTAAAAGAGTGGCTCAAGTAAAAATAAACGCAAGGATGAGAGACTTATTTGTTCTGATTAAAAAGCTTTCCACCGGGTGGGAAAAAGAAGGAGCGAGAGGAATTGTGTATGCCGAAAGGAAAGCAGCAGATCAAGAAAGAGAGAAAAATAGACAGAACAAACAAATGGACAAATAAATGCTTCTGCTATATTTGGCTTGAGGGGCTCCGGTGATAAATGCCTTGAACATCTCAGTTCAGATTAGACTCAAGTGAAGTCAGCATATGTAGCAGATACAGATCAATCTCAGCAGTCGTGTCTACATGGTAAACCTTGTTCTACAAAAAAGATAGGGGCCCAAAATATACTACAAAACAAAACAAATCACCTGTCTTATATTTCTTGCTGAAAGATAGAAATAAACAACCCACTTCTACAACATATACAGACCCAACAGATAAAGACTCTTCATGCTTTTAAAGTGACTGGGATGCTTCATAAGTTGAAGTGCAGCACAACAATCTAATAAAAATCTAAATCAAATTTATTCAAGATCTAACAAACAGTCTCTATGCTAGTTACCAGGAGCCACATCATCCCAATAACAGATGAGAAATGAAGCAAGTCGAGCTTTATCAATTGGAAACCATTGATTGCGAGACTCTGATACTTACACGGCTCCCTTAGGGGCAACAGCAGTAATTGAGGTTTGAGAGGTTGTTATTGTAGAATTGAAAAAGGTCTCTGAAGACTAACAAAAGCTGCATAATATGATTTAAGGCTAATATGAAGACTAAACTGAAACACATGGATAAAGATCACATGCACCAGAGCACCACAAAACCTGACGAGTCCAGCATCTTCTCAACTAATGCAAGAAACCTACACATGATAATTAAAAAATATCTATACTGTTTTTAAAAGTTGTGTAATTATTCTAATTCATCTAAAAGCGGACAACCACAAGAGCAGAGGAATAAGACACTCATGACTCCACAATAAGCAAACACGGAAAAACAGCACCCTGTGCATCAAAACGGATGGATGACAGGACGGATGGATGGACGGACGGATGGATGGACGGACGGACGGATGGATCTTTCAATTTGAATAATGTGCGATACAACAAGAAAAAATCATTAAGAAAGTAACACGTATTTGTTTCAATTTCATGTTCACTAAAGCCTGATATATCGAAAGGGGTTTTCCAACAAAATAAACATAATTTGGGTGCAGCATGGGTTCAACGAGCAAATGGAAAATTGTTAATGCTAAAGAGACAAATGAAATGGAACTGAAATTGTTGCACTGGAATTGTTGCACTTTGTTATGCCAAATTTTTTATATATTTGTTATCCATCTTTTTTATTGGACCTGTAGGAGAAAACATTCTGCCAAAAGCAGCACACTCTTTGTCCTAATTTTCTGAACATAAAATCCATGCATAACAAAAATATGTATTGCTCTATTAATCCAAACATATGAGCGTAAGCAACTGTTGCAGATCAATTTCTCCTCACTGTGAATCATATTTAACACAAATGAGACTACAAAGTATGTACAAAGCATTAATTCCAAAAATGATGCCTAATGTAAAGTCTGAACCCTAAAGTAAAACCAGTTTTAAAACCAGAACCTGCCAGGGGACTTCTGGTAAAATCCTGACAGATTACACTGACACCAGCCTGTGTCCACACAGCATTGCATTCAAGCAGTGCTGCATATGAGGCTGATGGGAAACTAATCAAGGTGTAACTCCCGTAAGGTTAATGACGCCAGGTCCCTGTCAGTAATGAAGTGCTCTGGAAATGTTCCACAGCTTTCATGTGGGAAACTCAGTGAGAGCACAGCCTGAGGTGTGTGAGGACAGAATGCTGCACTCTAAAAAATGCTGGGTTAAATACAACCCAGTGCTGGGTAAAATAGGGACAGACCCAGCAATTGGGTTGTTTTGACCCAGCGGTTGGGTTAAATGTTTAACCCAACCTTCTGGGTAGTAACCCAACC
>NW_015539871.1:529416-536877 GCF_001515605.1 Sinocyclocheilus anshuiensis
CCAGCACTGGGTTGTATTTAACCCAGCATTTTTTAGAGTGTGTGGTCCTTGTGGGCTGGAGAAGTGCCCGACTGCGGTGTCTTCACTGGGAAGCAGTCAACATCCGACCAGCCCATCACAGCTGGAGAACAGCAGTTGCACTAAACATGTTCACATCTCTTGTTGAGCATGCATAATGTTTTTCAATCATCTAAAATCCAACTATTAAAGGTTGACCAAACTAATCAATGTAGGAAAAAGTTGACTTTACATAAAATATTAAAGTAATTTTTTGGCCATTTAGTTTGAGCAAGAATAGTAAGAACTTACAATGTCAAGTTCGGTGCATTGTAAAAATGACTGTAATTTTGACTAAAAATGTTACAGCAAAAACCTGTTAATTGGTTAATTGGCTGGTAAGTTCCATCGTTAGTACATGTTATGGGTACAAAACCAGCTTTTAGTAGTAGTGCGGCCTTGCTAATTCGGCAGAAAAAAAATCAATAGTTTATTTATTTATTTATTGCAAAATACATTTTTTAACTAAAAATTACAGGTTGTAATTTAACAGTTTTAAACTATACAATTTTCAGGCTGCAACCAGTTTTGTTTTTGCTTTGCTTTGTTTTTGGATCTACAAGTAAAAAAACATACATTTTGCACAGACCAACTTTAATTTTTAAATTGATACAACAATTTTAACATATTCCTCCACAAATTCCACAAGTTGGTTGCTTCAAGTTTTTGAGTTTTATCAACTTTAGATTTTTTTAAAGCCTATGTTGCTACAGGCAAAACAAGGTGGGACGTGGGAAAGTGCAAAGCATCATTTCTTTTTTTCTCAAACTGAAATGACAATCATCCCAATGTTCATCTGCAAAGGAAAACGTCTCAGGTTACGCATGTAACCATGGTTCCTCGAGGGAACGAGACGCTGTGTCGGAGGACGCTTTGGGAACGCCTTTCAGCATGACCGGCTCTGAACCACGTGTGTAATCAGTCTAATGGATGGGCGAGACGTCACGGGCGGGGTGACGTAGCGAGCAGGACGCTTAAAAGCACGAGCGGTGAAACCGGCGTCAGCTTCTAGGAGTGAAGCAAGCGCTGGCAGAGATGCCGAAAGTATGGCCCCGAGACGCAGCGTCTCATTCCCTCGAGGAACCATGGTTACATGCGTAACCTGAGACGTTCCTCTTCAGGAACTCGAGCTGCGTCGGAGGACACTTTGGGAATGAGTATGCCCACGCCGCCAGAATTTCAAATCTTCGCCTAGTGTGAAAGCCTGCACAGCTAGGGCGAGAGAACAGAAGAGCCAGGAGTGGCTCACATGTCTAAGCCATAGACAAAGGTTAGGGGCGTGGACCATCTGCGTCGCAGATGTCCTGCATCGAGACACCTGCCAACAAGGCCTTGGAGGCCGCCACACTTCTAGTAGAATGAGCCTTGAACCCTAGAGGCGAAGGGAGATCAGAGGACTCATAAGCGATAGAAATGGCATCTACTATCCACCGACTGAGGGTCTGTTTTGTAGCTGGAAGACCTCTCTTAGGGGGACCATAGCACAGAAGCAGTTGGTCCGCCCTTCTCCACAGGGCAGCTCTGTGGACGTATGCGTCCAGTGCTCACACTGGACACATACAGTTAAGCTTCTGCTGGTCTGACTCCCTGAAGGGAGCAGGAGGCCTCTGCCTCAGCGCACCGCGGAGGAAACGTGTAACTAGGGGGTGTCTGTCCACTGACTGGCCACCAAGAGGGGCGTGGTAGGCCGCAATGGCCACCACGTAGACCTTCAGGGTGGAGTGGGTCAAACCTTGTGGAGGCTAGTGAAGGCTTCCTCCTCAAAGAGAGCCCTCTGAGAGCAAAGCAAGGCAGTAACAAACGCTACCAAAGCGGGCCGTCAGCTCCTTTTTTTCGAGAGCTGACTCTGCGTGCTTGCTCCCAAGCAGACAACAAACAAACTGTGTGTATCCCCACCTGTAAAGTAACGCGGGCAGGGAGGAACACACAGCCTGAATGCTGCCTGCCCTCACCTTAGGTGTCTGGTTTTGTCTTGAGATTTCGTGACAGACAACACTAAATAAGACTCACAAACAGATATCAGACTGACACACACACACACACACAGAGCGCTTGCTGAATGACAGAAAGCTGACGCCGGTTTCACCGCACGTGCTTTTAAGCTTCCTGGTCGCTACGTCACCCCGCCCGTCTCGCCCATCCATTGGACTGATTACACACATGGTTCAGAGCCGATCACGCTGAAGGGCGTTCCCAAAGCGTCCTCCGACGCAGCTCGAGTTCCTGAAGAGGAACCACAGACACATTTAAGACAATCTGCACATCATCAAGCAACACATCGGTTCGGAACAGATGCAGAGTTATGAAAATCCTCCCATCACGAAAGAATTCTCAGCCGTCTGTGAAGAAAAGGGTCTGCTAAGCAAACTCTTCGGCTCTCTCCTTGATGTGTGCGTCTATCCTCAGCTCCACCACTTCATGTCGTCAATCAGCTAATCAGCCGCCCAAAGCAGGCAGATGAAGTCATGAGCAAACCATCAGTCCCTGCTGAAGAACAGCCTGCTACTGGCAGTAATATCATTAGCTTAGCAAAATAAAAGCCCAAAATCATCACTTCAGCTCAGTTAATCTGAGCCACAAATAAAAAAGCAAATGTGCATTTCCTGAAGTAAACAGCAGTTTTTGCGACAACAGTTTTAAAACTTAATATTAGTAATATTAGTTTAGTTAGTTAATATTAGGGTTGTGTATAAATAAAATGTCATAACAAAGAACATATTTGTCGTTTTCTGTCAGTTTTGCACGAGAATCAACAATGCAGATCCAGCTTTGTAAATAAAAGTGGTTTAAATATATGCAAAGAAGACTTTTGTAATATAGCATGCACAAAAACAATGACATCTGTTTTCTGTTAGTTTTGTATGTCTTTGCATTTAAAAGTGACTAAAGATAGTTAAAATATGAAAGGAAGACTATTGCAATCCAGTATGCAAATAAAAACACAATTAATTCAAATGTAAATATTACAATGACATCATTGTTTTTGCCCTTTTTATTTAAATTACATTTCTAAAAGAAAAAGTGAAAAATGGACAAACAAAAAATCGATAGCACATCTAAGATTTAAATTATCTACAAAACAAAATTGTGCATGTTAATCAGTTCTAGCTGAATCCAATGCAGAAGTTTAATACTGATCGTACAATATCAATACAGTGCTGACTAGCACTTTCTAATACTTTTTATGAAACCTGTATCTATAGATGTGCAAAACTACATATTTTTCAAAATCGACCAGTCCTATGAAAGCCCTGTATGATTAGATTGGTTTCAGGTTGAGCTGACCTCGATTAGACGTGTTTCTTGGAAGCATAAGATGCATTTTTACTACATCTATGGAGTGAAACAGAACAGAACAGACAGCAGTGGGTCTCGAGATGCATTTTTAAAAGTTAGTCTGTTTTTAGCACAGCATCTTAAAAATGCACTGCTCATGGTGGTATGCTCAAAAACAGTATAAGATGCATAAAAACAGCCAAAGATGTTTTTAAATGAATCCACAGACACAACTTTTCCAAAAGGCTTGTGCTATGCCATCCAATGCTATTAGCATGTTAATTAAAGCACATCAAAATAATACAAAAAAATACCAATTTATTTATTTATTCATTCCTCCAAATATAATTGCCATGGTACCGTGTAAAAAACATATTGCTCTAAATATCTGTAAACACAGTAATCAATATTTACAGTAGCTTGATATATAATACTTTTTTTAAAGAGTAATTATAATGCATGATCAGTATCCAGTTTCATGATTTATGTTGTATTAAAATACATTACATTCTTTAAAGATGTAATCATGATTATTGTATTATGCCAAATATATGCGTACGTAATTAATGTCTCGCATTTTATAAATAAAAAAAGCTGTATGTTGTGTGTATAGTTAACAAAGCTATTGTTAACTAAAACCATAAACTTTTCTTGAAATAAAATAAACACTGACCGAATTAAACTAATATTATTATTATTATTATTATTATTATTATATTTCAGTTAATTGCCAAGGCAACATTTCTCATTTCCATTTGGTTTAAACTGAAGCACTAATATAACTAAAACCAAATAAACAAAAACTAAAATGTAATTAAAAAAAAAATATGTAGACTACATACATTTCATATATTAAAAAATAATAATAAAACACAACAAAATTACTAAAACTTTATTACATTTTTAAAAGAAAAAATAAAATCTAATTCAAAATATTAACACAAACTAAAATAACACTGATATATATGTAAGACAGTATGATAATCTACTGTATAAGCAGCTTTATAATGCATGATGGTCGATTGCTCTTATTACAGCTTATTAGATCTTCGCTCTTTGGTCTCTCTGAGTACTAAGAGATGACAGTGCAAACTAACCATAGAAGATTATGCAACTTAATACGGGCGACCTTAACAACAAATTCCACGACTAATGCATACTAGAGCTACTGTCTTGAAAGATACACACGAACAAAAAATTAAAAAAAAAGTGAATATTCACCTCTGGCTCACCTTTCTCCAGCTTGAAAGAGCTTTCCATCTAAGCCGATCTTTCCTTTAATATCATCAGGTCGTGGAGGTCACCCCACAAACCCGTCACAGAGCTTCTATCATTTAGCGGGAATGCCAGGTGGCCTTTTTAGCAGCATTATATCAGGAAGAAGCAGTTAAATAAGGAAAGGCGCATGGAAGCTCAGAGGCCCCCTGTTGCATGTACCTGCAGCTGTGAAGCAGGCTTTTCATCTAAAAACGTCCCCTAATTAAGTTAAGTCCACCGAAGCCCTCCATGACATTCAGTTATTCTTATCCACCTCGCTCCCTGAGGGCCGACTGACCTATTCAACAAGTGGGCCGCTGTGGGTCTGCGCTGGCCAGATGCCTAGACCTTGCCATAGTCAACACGAATCCCAGCAGCGTTTCAGGAGGAGGACGACACAACCGACAGAACTCGCTATCAAAGCTGAGGAAGGATTGCGTGAGATCTCTTCAGAATCTCAAACGTTTCTCCTTGAGATTAAACGGAGAGCGAATGGAGAGTGCGTGAATCAGATATGAAACTTAATAACAAGACCTCAGTAATCTTTCATGTAAAGTTTCAAAAGAGACCAAACTTTGCTCACATTTGCCAAGATACCAAAGTCTGCAGTCAAAAAAAAATTTACAAAAATCACATGACTCAATATGACCCAAACATTTCTCATCAGATTCTTCCAAAACCAAATATGAGTTATGCTATAAACATTAACTTTATAGCACTTTAATTTACTGTACACTACTTTTCAAAAGTTTGAGGTCTGCTTTTATATCTATCTATCTATAGGAAATTTACACTTTTATTCAACAGACACATTAAACTGATTAAAAGTGACAGTAAACAAAGGATTTTTACAAAAGATTTTTATTTTAAATAAATGCTGTTCTTTTGAACTTTCTATTCATAAAAAAATCCTGGGAAAAAAAGCATATCATGGTTTCCACAAAACAAATATGAAGCAGCACACCTGTTTTCAACATTGATAATAATGTGTCTTGAGCTCTTCGTTTAGGCACATACGGCGCACCATACTCAGCTCACCCTCAGCCGCCTCAGCTCAGATCCTCAGCTCTGTCGCTCCGTGCGGCGATGGCTCGTCGGTCGTGGCGGGCTCTCCATCAGCGGTGGGCTCGGGCATGCCCCCCATGCATCGGGGAGATGGTGGGCTGGGCACTGGGTCGGGAGTGGAACGCGTCGTCCGGGTAGCGGATGAAAATCATCACAATTAAAAGAACCAAAGACTTAAACTACTTCAGTCTGTGTGCATTGAATTTATTTAATACACGAGTTTCACAATTTGAGTTGAATTACTGAAATAAATGAACTTTTCCACGACATTCTAATTTATTGAGATGCACCTGTACATAAACAGTCTTTAATCCTTGGAAAGACAGGGGAATACACAACATCCAATGAGTAGAACCGACAAAGGAAGACTGAACAAACAGGAACTTAAATACAAGGGATAATACTAAATAATTACTAAACAGGTGTCAGGAATCATAATATAAATGTAAATAAATACAATTTATGTCAAATAAAACAAAATTAATAATACAATGCTTAAAATAAATAAAAAACAGCAACAACAGCATACATATTTTAGGAATAGCTTATTAAATAAAATTAAACAAAAATACATAAATAATAAATACAAATATATCACATGTATGATATAAAAATATTAATACAATTAAAACACAAAAACTCTCAAAATAATATTAAAATCAATATTAATTCAAAAAGTAATATCAAAAGACTAAATATGTCAGCTAAGTGGTTTTACCAGTGGGAACAGCATGTGTATTTCAGGAATATTTTAGTAAAGCTTAGTCTTTTTATTTAATTTTGATCTTAGTAATCTGAATTCAACTGATCATCTTCAACATTAACCACTTATCACCTTGACAATAAATGTAGTCATTGTTATGTTTATTATTTTTTTTTTATTAAAAACAGCATAAACTTTTGGCAGTCTGCTCAAACAATGAGTCATAAAAGAGATTGTAGCTTATATCATGTCCAGTTCATTCATCACACACTATATAGTGTAGAAGTGTCATACTGTAGCATGTTATCCTGAACACGACCCAAGAAACAAACACACAAACCTGCCAAAGTTGGTCTCCTGCTGTCATCTGCTATATCAGACTCAGAACTGATACTATGCAAAGTTGAAAGGAAAAAGAAAAATATGATCTAAAGAAATGGGGTGCTGTATAAGCACTTAAATGTTTACTTTAATTTGGATTTGGACAGAATATCAAACACATGCAGAATGACCATATAACCATATACAGTACCCTGATCCTGAGCGATTTACAGCCTTTGATCAGTACAACACACTGACTCGAGCAATCCAGAACAAACAACATAACCTCAGTAAAAACAGAAAACATCAGCCAAACTTAAATCAGCAGATGACCTTTGGCTTTAACAGTCAACATGAAATCATAAGTGATCCTACCTATTTTCTTAATCCATGTTATTTATTGTGCATTTATTGTGCATACAATATGTGCATGTTATTCCCAAAAAAAACGAAATGTTTGTCTTTGTAATCCTTCATCAAAATGCACAACTTTTCAGGCTGATGTCACCAAAGCTGGGTCCTAATTGCACAGCAGACTCTGTTTAGACTATTTATCTAGAAAGTAAAATACATTTTAAATACAAATATATTACATACTGTGTATTTTATAAAAAAAAAAAAATATATATATATATGTATGTATGTATGTATTAAGTAATTAATTAATTAATTAATTAAAATGACAAAATAATAAGTAGTTTGACCTGTGGGAACAGTGCTCATATTTTGTAAATATCTCATGCCTTCTTATTTATTAAATAAAAATAAATATTCATATATTA
>NW_015539871.1:537266-537934 GCF_001515605.1 Sinocyclocheilus anshuiensis
AATAATATAATACAATATAATATAATATAATATAATATAATATAATATAATATAATATAATATAAAGTGGTTTGCCTGGTAAAAGTAGCGAACATATGTATTAATTAAATACAATCATAAATCAAAATAAAATAAAAATAAATAAATTACAAAAATATTAAATGCAAATACTACATTTTATTTAAAACACAAAACTCTCAAAATATTTGTATAAAAATTATTATCAATAATAATAATCATAATTATACATAATAATAATAGGTTTGACCGGTTTGAAATAATAACAGGATTGTGTTTAATTCAGATTCTTAAAAAAAAGGCTTTTTATTCACATTACAGATGTAAAATGGTTTACAGGCCTCTCTTTGTACAGTTTAGTAGCATGGATTGTCTTGTTTAATTTTGCTTACAGGGTTGAATAAAGGATGAACCTGTGCTGGTGGGTGTGTGTGTGTGTGTGTGTGTGTGTGGGTGTGTGTGTGTTGGGGGGCAGGGGGTAAAACATGCCTTCATCAGAAAAGCGTCATGAAATCTTACAACCTCTAACGAGGACTGATAGTGACATCCACTTCAGTCTATAGTGTTTTACTCATTAGATGTGCCATCATGCATAAGAGGATGTAAAATAAATGTAAAAAAAGCATACTTGCTTACAGACGTGTAAGAAA
>NW_015539871.1:538066-540293 GCF_001515605.1 Sinocyclocheilus anshuiensis
TTAAATGTTTATGAAGTTTATTGAACCATTGAACCAACATGATAAATGTTGATAAAATAAATTATTTTATGTTTTGTATCATGCCCGGCATTTTATGTTTTGATACATCAGGCTTTTACAGCCCATATTACAATATAGTCAGAATAATCGAGGAGAAAAAAAACACCTCAGTTTTATTCAGAGGCACAAACTGAGCAAAAACATGCAATTTGGTGCAGATGTTGATGTTAATATGGCCAAAAATTAAGATGACATTGTTATTACTAACATAAAATGTCTATAAATATTTTATGATCAAAGCTCTGTAGTTTTATTGTGGGGATAAAACATAATCCAGTGAAATACAATGATGATTGAATAATGAACAAATAAGTGCTCCTCAAAAGCCTGATGATCACATTTAATACTCACATTTTAACATGATTTTTCTAAAAAACGATGCGTGGATAATCATGCAAACCTAAGCTGCTTCAGTCCAGTAAAGGCTGCATTTATTTGATAAAAAATACAGTAAAAAAGGCTTGTGGAAAAAATATTGTGAACCTATTTAAAACAGCTGTTTTAATGTATTCCAAAATGTAATTTATTCATGTGACAGCAAAGCTGAATAAAATTAAAATTATGCTGATGTGGTGCTAAAGAAACATTTATTGTTATTATCGATGTTGAACAGATTTTTGCGGAAACTGACACTTTTTTTTAGGATTGTTTCAGTCTATCTGTATCAACCTTTAAAAAACGTGACAAAGTCACAAAACAGAGCAAAAGGAAGGTATGATACAATAGTTCAGTCATAACTACACCATATCAATAATGAAAAAATTGTAACTTTCTAATTGTTATATTCAAGCACTCAATCAGTTTCGGCTTTGACCACTGGGGGGCCAAAGACTTACAAAACACCACCTGTAAGTCTTTACTTTAATTGTAAATTCATATGTCAAAGGAACCACACATTTGTTGTCTTATTTTATGCTATTTGCATTTGATTTTCAAAATCAGGGGGAACTTAAAATATAAAATAAAAGCCAGGAAGTGGGTTGTAACGCACCATGGAATCTAAACTCATAAAACTAATATGACATGCACCAGCTACAATTTTCCCATTACATCTTTTGGAAGAAGACGTAGTTCCCTGCTGACTCCACTTCTCCACAGACAATTTGTCCTTCTGACTGTCCTCACCCATAAAATGTCAGCGAATGAGACATTCTCCGACCTCATTTGATTTAGCAGGTAATTGCTTTTGCGGAGTTGAATATTCTTTTCGCATTCTAAGGTCTCTTTGTTCGTTTTGTTTGTAACAACTTAATTTAGACCAGCGTTTCGTGCAAAGTCCTAATTGAGACACATAAAGCACTGAGGGAGGACAATATCTGATCTGTCCAGCATGTTAAGAATGTCTTCAAGAAGCCTCTGTTTGAGTTAAACCTTGTTGAACCCCAGAGACGACCCTGGCATCATCTATCTTTTGTTATCTGTTCCTGTTTCTCAAACACTGGAATTCCTCTCAGAACAATAAATTCTTAGCAGCTCAATCTTCTCCCTCCTGGGATCCTGCAAAGTAAATAGTCATAGGTGGCTTTTTTCTTTAGTAGAACAGTAAAGATGAAATTGTTGATTGCGAGGTAATGGCTACTGTCACTTTGAGAGTCAAAAAAAGCATATCAACGAGCATAAAATGATTACCTGTGGCTCCTGATGATACACTGAGGTCTTATGAAGCGAAACAACCGGTTTGTGCAAGAAACTGAACAGTATTTGTAATCCAGAGCCTCAGGCAACAGCGAAATTATTATTACTTTTTTTTTGCTCCACAAACTGGTTCTTTCCATAGACTGTAAAAAAAGATGGACAACGCGTCTCCTATTCCTTCCACTATAGAAAAGTGAAGCCAAAGCATCTCAGTATGGCCGCTGCCATCTTGAGTAAATTACGTCATTTGGAGCCCGAGTCTGCGCAGTAGAGATTCGTTTGGAGCCAGAGTCTGCGCAGTAGTGTCATGAGGTGGAGCCACGGTATCAAACTCCCGCCCAAACTCCCGCAGACCCAATCAACCATAACGACACGCCCCGTTTTTATAGCATCAAATTACTAGCTAAAATCAAACTTATCACAAAAACGAACAATTGAACATATATCAGCGTGATAACTACTTTAAATGACCAAAACCATCTTTCGGATTTTTTATTTTGACTCAAGTCCCATTCGTTTACATGGAGAGGGC
>NW_015539871.1:542952-558877 GCF_001515605.1 Sinocyclocheilus anshuiensis
TGTGAGGTGGAGCAGCGGTATCAAACTCCCGCCCAAACTCCCACAGACCCAATCAGCCATAACGACACGCCCCGTTTTTATAGCATCAAATTACTAGCTAAAATCAAACTTATCACAAAAACGAACAATTGAACATATATCAGCGTGATAACTACTTTAAATGACCAAAACCATCTTTCGGATTTTTTATTTTGACTCAAGTCCCATTCGTTTACATGGAGAGGGCGGGGTTTATGACCTGTATTGCAGCCAGCCACCAGGGGGCGATCAAAGAGCCCGCAGCTTCACTTTTCAGGACGTGTGAGGCATACCCGGTTCTTTCAGACAGTTTGCTTCAATAAAGTGGTTCAAAAACTGATTCACCATTTTGTTAACGTAATCAAGCATTGATGTCACATATATAGGAAATAAGGAACTAACGACCATGCTCTAAGAACCATTCTCATCCGCTGTGCAATTTATTTATTTTTTAACACCATATATGACATTTTCTCACACACATACATCAGCTTATCTCTCAGTATGAGAAAATGTCTGTTTTCTGTCTTTTAGATTAAAACAGACCAATTCGTGGGAAATCGCGAGTTTGCAAGCATCATTACAGTGTAAATTAACCCCTTAAGTGCCACCCCCCATTTTTGAACATTGACGTGAACGTGCACTATCCAAACGTAAATTATTATAATTCATGAAACTTTGGAATACAGACCTAAGGTTGGACTCCTTTTTAAGAAGACAATCTGCAGATTACTGCAGAAGTGGAATCATTTCAAAATATTAAAGTATCAAAAAGTTATAGAAGTTTAAATTTACTGTAAAGAAAATGCACTGTACCAATTTGTTTTTATTTTATATAAAGTAAATATTTTACAAAATATTTTTGAATCCAAAATTGATATAAAATTAAAGCCTTATGTCTAAATAAGTTATGTTCCAAATTTGAAGTTGATATATAAAAAAAGAGGTTCCTGTGAGATTTTATTTAGGGCGTTATACCACAAACAGCCACCGGGTGCCATCCAAACTCTGTAGAATTTTTGTTGATGTATTTTTCTGTCACTAAATTTCTCTGTCAATATTACTTCTATCAAAAAATACCACCAAATATGGAATCTTGAGACTCAGACCTTTCCAAATATATGTTTTTTGTCAAGATTATAAAAACTTTTGATTCTAAAAGACCATAATACATTTTGTAATATGACACTTGACTCCACCCACTAAGGGGAGGAGGTTGCTACAAGATTTTAAAGTACCATTTCCATGGTAAAGCAATGTCCGATTTAAAAATGTTTTCACAGGATGAATTCTGAGGTTTCAAATGAGAAATAATTTAAGATGATTACTAGGGATGCACCGATACCACTTTATCCAGTACTCGCCCGATACCGATACTTTTGATTACTAAAATATGTGATAGAGAAAAAAGACAACAAAAAAAAGAGCACCATTGGGTGGCACTTAAGGGGTTAATGGACATACAGTACTATAGCTGAAAAATAAAACTAATAAATACAGTAATATTCCCTCCACACTGTGTACACATAGCTGCTTATGTTGCTAAGGCTGGTTGTAATGCACAGAACCGTTGGGTGATGCAGTCAGCTGTGCTTTATTGTGAATAAAACAGCTGCCGACCAATCAGAATCAAGAACTGAAACTAACCAATTCACCGCAACTGAATTATTAAAGCACCCAATAATAATGTGAAGTTTGGATGTTTTACATGTCTAAAGTATATAAAGTGAATAAACTCATCTTCATCAGCTCACCTTTTTACATAAACAATGAGAAACCATAAAAACTTTCATTTCGCCCCTTCATTCAAGTGCTCGGTTCAGGTATGCACATATCACCAGCTCATCTGTCATCTGTTTCCTCAGTCCAGTGACTGTTAGAGGAACTGGAGCGCTGAAACAGTTGGCAAAAACCAGCAGCATAGGATCATATAGGCCCGTATCTTAGCTCATTTCAAGTCAGGGAACCTGTCAGACGTCCGAAAGTAAGTTTTGATTGAGTAACTTGTAGATCTGTGCTGCTCGAGCCACAAACTCTTTCAAATTGGTTAATCTAGTTCACTAAAAAGAACCAGTTCAAAAGAATGATTCCTTTGTGAACCGGACATCACACTGGGTTTGCCTGAGACTCTGGATTACAGGTAATAATGTTGTAAATGTTCAGTTTCTTGCACAGACCGATCGTTTTGCTTCATAAGACCTCAGTATATCATCAGGAGCCACAAGTATTCATTTTGTGTTCCCTAATATGCTTTTCTTGACTCTCAAAGTACCAGTGGCCATTAACATTTTCTGAATCACCAAGGGCTACAGTTTCAGCTAAAAAAACTTCTTTAATGAAGAAAAAAATCACCTACATCTTGAATGGGAGTAAATTAACAGCAAAATTTCACTTTTGGGTGAACTATCCCTTTAAGAGGACGCTGCCGTAATGTGTTAATGTTAAGCCGCGACCAAAGAACGCCGTGTCAGAGTACGTGAAATAAGGCCGCGAAATGAGGCAATTGCTAAATCGGTGCACTCTCAAAAGACAGGCAAACGAGATCCAGATGGCTGTTCTGTTCCAGGGGCCACACCTGTTGTCCAGGGGGTGAGACAGGAGACACACACACAAACATAATGCAGTTTGCATATGTGTTCAAATGTGGCCACTGTGTTAAAAATATGACCTTGAGTGAACTTCAATGAAGGGAATTGACACAACAGGTGTGCAGCCCATGTGAGTCCCTTAAGTAGTCGATACAAGCTGATCTGAGAACAGCCACAGCCCCCCACATAGCAGGAATGGCAAAACACACACACAAGTTGAAGGTTTAATGACAAAAACAGCAAAATATTCGAAACGAAAAACCCACATGAGGTGAATTAACATGACTGTAAAAAATACTCTAAATAGTTCTGTTCCAAAACCTAGTGAGCTCCCTACTTAGACAGCATTAGGCATCGTGTGTGTGCTGCAAACCAAGTTGGCTAAGTAAAATACCTTGTTTCTATTCTTAAAGAGATAGTTCACCCAAAAACGTCACGGTTGCTGGTAGCGATTGGCTTCCCTATTTTTTTGCTACTATGGAAATCAATGGTTACCGTCAACTTTTTGGATATCAACGTTCTCCGGAATTTCTTCTTTCGTGTTCAGCAGGAAAAAATAAACTCATACAGGTTTGGAACAACTTCAGAGTCAGTACATGATGACAGAATAAAATTTTTCAGAACTATCCCTTATACATACTGCCACACTCTCAGTGAAAAAGAAAATCCATGCAAGAAGGCAGATATTGCTGAAATAATAAAAAAAATATTCATTATAAACATATCCAATATAATCTAAAAGAGTATTTTCTTTGAAAACATACTTCAATAATGTTTTACTTACAACTTTTAATTTTTTTTTTTTTACAATGTGTGCACATTACATGGGGAGCGTAATTTGTGTGATGCCTATGCAGTGCACTCCAAATCAGTCTCTTAGTAGGTTTCATGATGTTAGTACACCTTTTTATAAAGCAGCTGCCTGTGTCCGTGTTATTTTTAGTATTATTTATATACTATTGTAGTAAATTTATATTTTCAGTTTTCATTTTAATTTTTGTTTATTTTAGTCATTTTTATTCAACTCAAAGTACATATTTTAGTTTTTATTTTAGTTTTTTAGCTTTAATTTAATGATCAAAAACTACCTTTTATAGATTTAGGCTTCATCCAAATTAATGCAAAAAAATTCAAAATACTGAGAAAATGTATGTTTTGATATATTTACAGTAGGAAATTTACAAAATATCGTCATTAAACATGATCTTTACTTAATATCCTAATGATTTTTGGCATAAAAGAAAAATCAATCATTCTGACCCATACAATGTATTTTTGGCTATTGCTAGAAATATACCCGTGCTAATTAAGACTGGTTTTGTGATCCAGGGTCACAAATCACCTTGCTGCGCATTCATAAAATGTCATAAATGCTCACTGGTACCGACAACTGTCAACATCTTTTGCTGCAGGACAGCAATTGCGAGTAAATATTCTTTCATCTTTGCAGAAATGGAATATGAATCTTTAGCAACATTGTTAAAGTGAATTGCATGCACAACAATGCTGGTACTACCACACACACACACATATATATATATATATATATATATATACAATATGCATCACACAAATATGCATCATTGTTTTCAAATACCTCTGTTTCAGAGTCCACACAAAAAGTCAAACATGGCATTTTCAAATGTATCCACCTGAGAGAGCATCTTCTAAAGGCTCCATTTTCACTGGCCAAAAACAGCATCTGAAAAACATGCCTTTTCAAACTTATCTGGATTAATGTTGATGTAGCTTTAGTTTTAGTTAAAAGTACCAATATTGGTGTGTGTAGTACATTACACTAGGTTTTGAAACAGCTAGCTTATATCCTCCACTCTCTTCTAAACCTGCGTGTATGTGTGCATATGTGTGTGCTTTTCAAAGCCAAGCACACTCAATCCAACTTTCACTCCCTGCTCATAAGTCAGAACCTCAAAAAGGCCTGTTCCCCGAGCAAAAACATGCGCCCTACAATAACATCCAGCCATTTTGGCCCAGGTTAAATTCCAGAAGTTTTCCAGATTTGATTAATAGTGGTGGAGGGAAAGGCTGATAGGATACACACACTTTTCCTGAATATCACCGATGGCAGCTGTAATGCTGGGCTTTCACGGTTACACAATTATGTCTCCTAAGTTAATATTACCGTCATGTGGTCAACACACTGTGACCCTGTGTTTCTCTCCGAAAAATAACAGCATTCAGCCACACTACAGGAATCCTTCACCCAAAAGTGAATATTCTGTCATCATTTACGCCCCCTCAAGTCGTTTCAAAGCCATAAGCTGTTATATTTACAATGGAAAGCACTCCACACAGCTATTTTTCAACAGTGACTGACTATGAATATCAAGCTCCAAAATGAACATAAAAACACCATAAAAGTAAGAAAAACAATCAAATTAAAATAAATGTATGATAGGACTCATTTGTATTATGAAATGGCTGTGAACAACTATTAATAAAGTACAATGCAATAATAAATTTGGGTTATTGTTACATTAGTTGCTATTATTGTTGTTGAGGATGTAATATCTCAACTTAATATTTCAAATAAAACTCTCAGAAAGGAATAGAAATATCTCACCGCTGGTAACGAAGCGAGACGTGCCTGGCATGATTCCTCTACCAATACCAACATGTTTAATTTCCTCTCCATCTTGATTCTCATCTTATCAACAGCTTGACATGTCGAGGTCTGAGGATAATTCTATCTGCGGTGTGACCATGAAATCTATCTATGTTTGGTCGTCACGTTGAAGTTCATGTTGAACTTTGTGAGGGTAGTTGAGGACACGTTTTTGCTTTGTATTTTCATGAAAGGCAAAGTTCAGTCAAAACAGAAGAATAATGTCAAACATGATTTTTGATGTAACAGTTGTGCTGCTTAATATTTTTGTGACTTTTTTTCAAAATTCTTTGATGAATTCAAAAGAACAGCATTTATTTCAAATATAATTTTTTGTTAGATTATAAATGTCTTATTTGATCAATTTAATGCATCCTCGCTGAATAAAAGTATTAATTCCTTAAAAAAAAACAAAATCTTACCGACCCAGGCTTGTTCTTGTCAATGTTTCCAGCATCAACCTCATTACGCCCTTGTTTTATGTCTCCACAGCACTAAATCCTTTGATAATAAAACATCTACAGCTAATATCTGCCTACCACGTTGAACTTGATCGCATTCATTGCGATCTAATTTCAAATGTCAAGCATTAGCCTATGACTGAGCCACATCTTGTCAGGCGTTTTTGAGGATTAGGCAAATGGGACTTTACACAAGCCTCGACTGAAAGTGCTAAAACACTAGATGTCCCATATAACTAAGCGAGTTTTGATTAGCATCCCAACTTTGGCATTACCAACATCCTTTTTGGCACGAGGACCTGAAAGTCAAAGAGGCGTTTCAGAGATGCAAATTTATGGAAATGCCGCATTAAAAATAGATCAAGGGTGTCATTGCATAAAAAGGCATTATGAGCATTAGCAGGCAGTGGGGTGATGAAATGTGTTTTTTAGCAGTTGGAAAGAATTCAGGCTTTAATTAGAGACAATTAGGAGCAGCTCGGCATGTACATTCACACATACACACACACACACACACACACGCGCGCGCGCGCGCACATACACACACACACACACACAAGAGTTGAGAGAAAGGTCTGTACTAAATACCAAAGTGATGCGCAATCAAATGCTTCACTTACCTGTGATTTACAAATATACAGTCAAAGGGGCTCAGAAAGTTAGAATGATAGAACGATAGAACGATCGATAGATAGATAGATAGATAGATAGATAGATAGATAGAACAGAAAGTTAGAATGATAGAACGATAGAACGATCGATAGATAGATAGATAGATAGACAGATAGATAGATAGATAGATAGATAGATGCCCACTACAGCTCATCCACACTTACAGACAGAAGCAGCCACTGAATGTGAATCATTTCTGCACAGTATGAAATGACTCTTTAATGATGGCCGTATATGAGGTGTGCATCACTTCTTCTGCAGTAAGGCACTGCATGTAACGAGACTCCAGATTATTACTAGGTGCATTCTGGGAATTGAGGGCTGTTTGGAACTGATCCGAGAACCACAAGAGCGTGACGTTAATAGAGGACCCACAATGCTTCTGTCCATCACATGGGATTATACTGCATTAAATCCAGCGAAGAAAATTAACTTTTTTGTGTGCCAGCCACATTGGCTAGTAAATGCTCAATTTCATCAGCCATTGAGATATTTTACCAGTGATTTTGCAAATCAAATACATAAAAACCTCGATATGTATAAAATTGAAACAACAACTCACTACATATACAAAATTGTGCTTAGACAAGCATATCATGAGCTTTTCTATTGCATGTGCTTCACGATGAAATCAAAAGTTTCTAAGAAATGCATTTCAAGTCAAATACCAACCTGAGATGTTGTGAGACATTATGTTTTTGTATTTGTATCACATGCATCTTAATTTACATATTAGTGTGGGATGTTTAAAGTCAATTTAGACTTTTAGATTGTTAATGATAGTAATCCATTAGAAAATGGGTATCATGCCAACACAGACTGACAAAACAAAACACACCTGCAGTGGCCTCAAAAAATAAAGAGAAACAAAAAAAATCATTAAGAAATTAATCGAGGACAGTGCATAGTGTAACAAACAATAATTAAGATTGGAACTGTTTTTAATGTGTAGCTACAGATTTGGAGAAATGTAACATTACATTACTTGCTCACTAATGGATCCGTTGCAGTGAATGGGTGCCATCAGAGTCCAAACAAAAGTAATCTTTAAAATTAAAAGTAATCTCGTCTGAATCAGGAGAGAAATATGCACAGATCAAGCAGTTTTCAAGCGGTGAATGGGTGCCATCAGAGTCCAAACAGCTGATAAAAACATCACAATAATCCACAAGTAATCCATAATATTGCTTTCTCCAGTAAATAAAAGTAATCTCGTCTGAATCAGGAGAGAAATATGCACAGATCAAGCAGTTTTCAAGCGAAAACAGTCCAAAACATTTCTAAACAAATGTGGGTGGATTATAATGTGAGAGACAACAGTGAATCGACTTTTTCACAGGAGGAAGAATTATTTTGGATTATGGACTGGTATTTTGGACAGAAGCGACAGTTTAAAGTTAAAACGACCTTAATGAAATATTTGTTTCTTACAAACACACAGCTTTTCACTTCACAAGATGTTAACTGATGGACTGGAGTGGTGTGGATAACTTGTGGATTATTGTGATGTTTTTATCAGCTGTTTGGATTCTCATTCTGACGGCACCCATTCACTGCAGAGGATCCACTGGTGAGCGAGTGATGTAATGCTAAATTTCTCCAAATCTATTCTGATAAAGAAACAAACTCACCTACATCTTGGCCTGAGGGTGAATACATTTTAAGCAAATTTTCATTTTTGGGTGAACTATTCCTTTAATGCTCCATGTCTAAACATCAAAATGCTGAAATGTCAATTGCAATAAAGATCGTTACAGTCTTGGATGCTCATTGGTCAATATAGTTTCAGTTGTGGTAAAACACACAATATAGTAACAGCTATGATGCAAAACACCTCTCCACCATCTAGCTACAAATACATACAGCATAAACCAACTATTAAAGGCATCTCATACTTTTTACGGCTCAAATTCAACACCCCCCTGCTTTCTTCATCATAGTTCACTTCAGAGATAGTTAGTATGCAAGTTCCTTTAGTCCTGCTGAGCCTGACTCTCCCAATTAAAATCTCCATCGGCATGCCGCAGATGGGGGCCAGTTTTACAAATACCCCATCAAAGACCTCAAAGATGAAACCTGGCACTTGCTTTCTCAAGGTGAACACCTTCTCAAACCCAGACGTTCAAATCGCCCCGACCGTAGCTTGCTCCTTGACCCAAATTAATCAACACAATCCGAACCCATCCATTTAAAATCTGCCTTCTGCCTGCACAGTGTCACGTCTTTTCAAACGAGAACTTATTTTAGAAAGGCCTGGACTGGCTGTAAATAGAAACACTGGCACTAGCATGCTGCTCGGAGACAAAAAAAAACTCCAGCTGGCTAAACTCAAAGTCTCAAGCAGGTAGCGCAACACAAAAAACCATTAGATATGCTTTACGGGGCTTTCTGAGGAAAGCTGCTTTATACTATGGGCCTGTCTGTCAGGCACTTCGGCTGGCCGGGGAGATGCCCGAAGGGAACATGTGCATTATCTATTAGTTTAAGCCCCGTGTCTGTAGGGGAAAGCCCTCCATCTGTGGCTAACCTCAGCAGGCACAGGCCTGGATGGTATCCACCCTCTTTCTGGCAAGAGAGACGACTTACTGGAGAGACGCAGCACGCAAGGAGCAGCACTGGGGCTGGTGGCATTTTCTTTTGTAAGAAGAGCCCTTTACCTTGCAGAGGGGATTACTGGGAAGGTTTCACATCCTTTGACACGTTCTAAATATGAAACGTCAGTCAGTATAAAATACTTTATTCTTCCATAATGGGCAGAAATTTTTTCAGTAAGGCCATTTTCTGTGTCTGCCTAAGAATGGAAACTGTGTTGAAATCATTGGGAACTGAATACTGTTTAAATACTATGTGAAACCGGTGCTGTTTATAATAACTAAAGCAAAAACTTTATATATATAATATATATATATAAAAACTGTATATATTTTTGGCAACTTACTAAAATAAATACATTTAAAGGGTTAGTTCACCCAAAAATGAAAATTATTCTGCGTTTTACTCACCCTCGAGGCATCCTAGGTGTATATGACTTTCTTCTTTCAGACGAATCCAGTAGGAGTTATATTAAAAATTGCCTTTGATCTTTCAAGCTGTTTAATGCCACTCAACGGGTGTTGCATGCATTCAGTCGAAAAGAACTTAAATAAAAATCGCCCATCCATAAAAAAAAAGTGTCTCACACGGCTCTGGGGGGTGAACAAAGGCCTTCTGTAGCGAATCGATGCGTTTTTGTAAGAAAAATATCCATATTCAAAACGTAATAATCACTTGAATCTAGCTTGCGCTCACTGTTGTAAACAGAAGCAGTTCTGGGGGAATGACGTATGAGGTCGGAAACGCACGTTGAAGTGACACACATGGAAACGCAGGGGAGAGATCAACAACGGTCAAGAATTAGAAGTACAAAACGAGGATTTGTAAAGAAGAATGTCGGAGGATTTAGGATTTGGAAATAAATTGCATGTTTATTTTAGATCTAAATAGTGTTCTGTGCTTGTCTTTGCAGACAAAGGCAGAACAGGTAGTATGTTTTGCTCAAACTTTCACCATGGCTTTAGAACTGGTACACCGTTGTCGCTTGCGAAATCAAAATGATGGCGCCATGGGTGGAAATTTACAGATTAAGGGGCGGTAATATTATAATGAGATCCCTTTGCAACGTCACCAAGAGAGCGAAATCAGACGTGATCGTTTTCTCAGACGCTTGCAGAAAAATGCTTACCAAAACAAAGTTACTGGGTTAATCTTTTTCACGTTTCCTTGGTTGATAGATGCACCGGGGACCTGATTATAGAACTTAAAACCTGGAAAAGTCAGATTTCCATGATATGTCACCTTTAAGATTAAAATAACTGTTTTCTACTTTAATAAAATGTAATTTATTCCTGTGATGCAAAGCTGAATTTTCAGCATCATTACTCCGGGCTTCAGTGTCACATGATCCTTCAGAAATCATCCTAATATGCTGATTTGGGGTTTAAGAATAATTTTGTGATTCTTTAATGAATACAAAGTTGAAAGTAACTGTATTGATTTGATAAAGAAATCATTTGTGACATTATAAATGAATTTACTGTCACTTTTGATCAATTTAATGCATCCTTGCTGTGTACAAAATATTCATTCCTTTAAAAAAAACAAAAAAAATCCACAAATCTTTGAATGGTAGTAAAAAAAAAAACTAAACTTTATGTATTATACCATTATTCGACCATCATGCTCAGATTGGAATAATATAGTACATGTACATTATTTTCTCAAAATGACATGAGAATGAATCAATATTTTTTTTGAAGTACTAAAAATAAATAAAAAATATATAAAAAAAAAAAACCACATAACAAAATTACAATGAAACCTGAAAATGTAAAAAATAAGAGATAATTCAAAATATTAATTAATATTATAATAGTACATAAACAATATTAAAATTACAAAAAATAGCATAACAAATACACCTTTCAAAATATACTATGCTTGTTGTCAAAACTGCTACTTGTTGAAGTTTTTGTTACCAGTAAAGTTTTAACACTGGTGAATGTAATTTCAGGTATGTAATGTGTTTTTAATTTCGGGTATGTAAACTATTTTTAACATTTGTAACATATTTTTTGATTCTTTACTTGATAAGACATGAATTGTCGCACACAATTCAAATGAAAATTCTTTATTTTTATTTCTAAAATGCTAACTGGTCTCTTTTTGATCAATTAAAAACATATGTTCATGTTTCCAAAAGTAAGTAAAGTAAAATGGCCACAAATAAATTTTTGACTTTGATACATGTTATATTCTATAACTGGAACATTTACAACCCAACTGCAATGCAAGGACCTAAAACATTTTTAAATTATACAAATAGTGCAATTAACTTTAGCAGCCCTGAAATACTAAAATGAAATAAACTGAAACTAAACTCTGGGGAAAAACTAAAACCAAACAAATACTAACAACAATAGAATAAAAACTATTAAAATCCATGCCAAATTGATAAATTGGAGGAAATTGAAAAATACAAACGAACATACAATATATACTGCAGCAAAAGCAAGAGCAGTGTGGTAGAATGCAATCGCAAACACAGCCATTGAGAATGTTTTTGCACACACACCCACATACTCACACACACCTATCAGCATTGATATACAACAGCAGTGCATTAGTACGAGCTCATATGAGCAGAAATGCTTGGAAGTTTGTCCTAACAACAGGAAGCAGCATGTGTTTGCGTGGTTGCCGTGCCACCCCCACATTCCTGTATTAAATCACCGTAATAAAAGCCATCCTTGACATGCATGCCAACACGTCACAAACATAACAACTGGCCTGGAAACAGACATCAGTGCTGGACTGACACGAACCAAGGTTTCCATAACAGGCCCCAAAACAGTCCGATGGCATACAGAGTGTGTCTGGGTTAATGGCTCCCAAGGCAGGTGCTCAAAAGAAAACAGTCAGGCAGAGCTTTATAATGCCTATAAACTTCAAGTTTGCCTGGACTTTCCTGTTACAGAGGGTTTACCGAGACGGCCTGGCCCGAATTCCCCTTAAGCCGAGAGGCTGATCTGAAAGTCTTAACTGATCGTACCGAGAGGAAATAGCCCAACAGCAGAGTCCCAAAGAACCACCGCTAACACAGCGCCTGTCACTGAAGGTTCTATTATATCTGCGATTTTTGAACAAATCAAAATCTACATTATCGACAGGTCTTGTGCTCCCATATTTAATAACTCTTTCACTATTTCAAAAAGGATAGTTCTGGTCCTGGATTCTGATTGGTCAATAAAGCTAAAAGCAAAAATACTGCTTAATATAAAAATATATTAAATCCATTATTGTTGATGTTTTTGAAAAAGTATCTTATGCTCACCAAGACTGCATTTATTTGATCCAAAATACAGTACAAATTTTAATATTGTGGAATATTATTACAATTTAAAATAGCAGTTTTTTTTATTTGAATAGTTTCAAATGTAATTTGAATGTAACACTTAAATGTGAAACTTACTATTTTTTGTGAAAACTGTGATGCATTTAATTCAGGATTCTTGATAATCTGAAATGTAATCTTTTGAAACAGTATAAATGTTTAATGTTTAATTTAATGCATCTTTCTGACCCCAAACATTTGAGCGATAGTGTATAATTTTTTTTATATAGATATACAATAGACTTTAATAAATTGCATCAAAAAAAAGTTGATTCTAACCTGGCCAATGAAAAAGTTGCATTAAAATCAAATTTTAAATAATTATTCTTCGTATTGAAAACTTCATCATCAGAATTTGTTAAACATGACAATTAAGTTTATATCATATAAAATGTTACTTACAGCACAAAACACAAATAAAAATAAAAAGTAGCACTGATTTCTCACTATTCTTCCAACCGTTTTCCTCTCAGTGGAGCACAGAAACTCACAGACAGACATTATAAATGACTGACAAATTAATTGCTGACTCATTCAATCATACGCCAAGTTCACTTTTCTACAAAAAACTCATGCAATGCTAAAAACAAATTTATAGATCTGATCCAAAACCTAGTGAGCTACCTACCTAGACAGCATCATAGGTGCGTTTTCGACATACTGATTGTTCCAAAGCATAATTAGGAATAATTAATATCAAGCATAATTATATATCATAATAAAAGTAATTCAATTCATACCTTTCATTCAACACTGAATAATATTGATAAAGAAATGTTAAACCTAATTAAAAATGTCTTATTTTACCCAATGCTAGTAGACAGCAAGGCAGCTCACCTGGTTTTAGAACAGAGCCTATTAGATAGTATTAAATTCAAGAAGCTAATGAACCATGATCATTTCTCAGAGCAGCAGTTGTATGATGTGCAATTAAATCACCACAAAAGGAAGTGGCAAGTGTGACTCGGGTTTAATTAAAGGGGTCATATGATGCTGCTAAAAAGAACATTATTTGGTGTAATGAAATGTGTTTATGCGGTTTAAGGTTCAAAAAACACATTATTTTCCACATACTGTACATTATTGTTTAGGAAAAATTGAAATCGCATCATATGACCCCTTTAATAAAAAAATTTTCAACAGCATGTGATGCTGTGTTTCTGACCTGGTCATCATAGCGGTAGGTGAGATACTGCTCTCCTGTTGTGTCTTCCAGAAAGCTTCCTTGTGGAGAAAGTGCAAATTCAGGGAGGAAGTAAGCACTCTGCGTCTGGCTCGCTACTCCCTGTAAAACAAGACCACAACAACCACATTAAACTTATCAAAGTACTGCAGACATCATTTAGGGGCCTGCAGCTAACATTTTTGAGAAAGCATAATGTACTGTAAGTACACAAAAGATGTTATCAAACGTTATCAGTGTTCAACTACTGCACATAAAGATCAAGCTGAAATGTGTGTTAATTGAGGTAGAAAGGTTTACTGAGAATACACAATTAAATTATTCTGGTTCTAGTTGATAATAGATAAAGACTGTCAATGACCTTTTGAATGTTAACTAGGTTACTTCACTGGACGCGTATGACTTTTTTTCTTCTATTGAACACAATAATAGACATTTTGAAATATGCTGGTAACCAACCGGTTTCTGTTTCTGTATGGACAAAAAAAATACAATGGAAGTCAATGTGAACCAAAACTGTTTGTTTACCAACACTCTTCAAAACATCTTCATGTTACACAGAAAAAAAAAAAACAAGTCATACAGGTTTGGAATGATATGAGGGTGAGTAAATTATGACCATTTTAATTTGAACTATCTCTTCACGCATTAATATGACCTAATTAATATTCATGAGCTAAGCCTATTTGTACATTTTGTTCCAAATTTCCATATATATATATATATATATATTATATATATTATTATATATATATACTAAAAAAATAGTGGGAAAAAACATTTCACTCATAAACTGCTAGTAAATTTCACAAACAATTAGAAAGAATACTAAAAAAATAGTGGGAAAAAACATTTCACTCATAAACTGCTAGTAAATTTCACAAACAATTAGAAAGAAACAGTAAGTAACACATTACATTAAATATTATTTTAAAGTAGCTAGACAAATTTTGAAGTAGAAAGACATAAGTAGTATTTTCTCTTATACATACTCCAATGCTCTTTGTTTTATTTAGAACTTCAAATAAAATTCAGTGTATTTCTATCAGCCACTCACAAAATAAACTCAGAAAACTCATATAGACTGACATAAAATAACCATCCTGACTCATAAAATTAACCTCGAAAGCTGCCAGCTGCTATCCATCTCTGACATCCCCAAAACTGATAGGAGATAAAAGACTACAGCATGGACAAATAAAAGAAAATTTAACTGTTAGTGTGTCAAAAGTTCATTGTGAGACAGTAAGAAGCCCACAGAAGAGAAAGCAGCTCCGGTTTGTTAGAGCTGAAATTCCCATCGCCTTAGACGTTTATTGAGGAAGATTAGCTGCAGCACATGAACCAAATCCTGAATCGTTCAGACCAATTTGAAGTAGGCTACCATGTGTTTACCGTGCTAATGCTAGGCTGACGGCTTTCTCAGAATGGCCTGGTGACACACTTATAAACAATTTATGGAAGTTAAGGAGGTTATAAAATCACAGCAAGCTCCTGAAAAGCTTTTTTCCCTTCCTGCTCATTAAAAGGGGAACTATTTACACGTGCTTGAAGCTTCAAAACAAAATGTACCAGGTATCAAAAGTTAATCTAATTTTGTACCTGAGCCCAGGGAGTGTCTCCTAGGGCGAGTGTGTGAGGCCGACTACTTCTCCAAGCACTTACGCCCTAAAGAGCAGCAGAGTTTGGCACATGGTCAGAGGAGCCGCTTTCATCAGCGACACAGACTTTCACTGACAAGCCTGAATTACAGTCCTGCTATCCATGTGTGTGTGGAAGGGCTGGACAAAATTCAGAAGAATTTTAAGAACTGGCTCCAAATTCAGAGTCACAACACAGAGAAAGTTTATTAGTTCAACATAAGTTTTGCAACCATAAATTATTTAATTAATTTTGAATATTTATGTTTATTTTTTCCTCATATGTAGAATGCAGTAGCTGAAAACATATATTTCTGAACTGAACAACACTGTCAAAACAATTTAAACACAGCCATCAACTACAGCACCACTATTTTTCCCTCAAACAACTCTATAGAAATAAACATTGACAACAAACTTAAAATGTTTTTAATAAATAATGTTGAGAAAACTAATGAAGTACTGCATTATTTAATATCTACCTATCTATCTATCTATCTATATACATATAAAATAATACAATTTGAGTTTTATCACGTTTGCACTACTGTGAGCAGTGGTGGCTCGTCGGGGGAGGCACAGCTTCCCCAAAATTTTGAGGTGAAAATGGGAGGAGGACGATTTAATGTTAATAAAATTCACAATTCATTTCAATTCATGTCTCAGAATGTGTATTTTTTGTTTGTATTTTCACAGCTGTAATACCATAACATGTTAATGAAGTTGGAAAGCGCCGCTTTTATATCGCGAATGTGCCGAATCTGCTGATGTAATTACAACCGCTAGATGATAGAGAAGGGGAGGGGGA
>NW_015539871.1:559044-566163 GCF_001515605.1 Sinocyclocheilus anshuiensis
AATAATAATAATAATCGGCAGGGATCCCCAGACCAATACAATTAGTGTGCCTCCTCTATTTTAAAACCCAAGAGCCGCCACTGACTGTGAGGAGTGCGGAGCGAGGAACAAAGGAGACAAGGAGTACATCAATCGAGAGATTTTAATGGATACAAGGGAACGAGGAAAACACATGTAGCACTCGGACGAACATTCAATATAAGACAATACTGGGACTAAAGAACATAAATAGGACAGGAACAGGAAGGGGACCAAATAAGGGCAAGGAAGGTACATGGGGACCAAAACACATACAAAACAAGGAACAAAGTCTGACATAACTTCCCCCTCCCGGAAGGTGTTCCCCTCGCCGTACAACATCCAACGGAGGAGGGGGCGGTGGGCACTCCTCTCGGAGCAGGGTTCCAGGAAGGAAGGCCTCCAGGGAGACGCCCTTTCCGGGACCCATGGCAGATCTGGCAGTTCGGGGCGCCATGGCGGAGCAGGGAGCTCGGGGGGCCATAGCGGAGCAGGGAGCCATGGCAGAGCAAACAGTTCAGGAGGCCAAGGTGGAGCAGGGAGCACGGGGAGCCTGGCCTCGACACTCGGCCCGGCCTCCACGGATGGACCCCTACTATCAACCCCCCCCCAAAAAAAAATCCTTGGGGAGAAAATAGTCTTTAGAGGCCTTCCGTAGGCCTACCTCGGGAACTGTGGCCATCCCTGGGCTGGAAGTGGGAACTGGAGCCCTCCTTGGGCTGAACATGGGGACTGGAGCCCTCCTTGGTCTGGACAAGGGAACTGGAGCCCTCCTTGGGCTAAACTCGGGGACTAGGGCCCTCACTGGGCTAAACTCGGGGACTGGGGCCCTCACTGTGCTAAACCCGGGAACAGGAGACCTCCGTGGGCTAAACCTGGGAACGTCACTGGGCTATACTCGGGGACTGGAGGCCTCACTGGGCTAAACTCTGGGACTGGAGCCCTCCGTGGGCTAAACCCGGGAACAGGAGACCTCCGTGGGCTAAACCTGGGAACGGGAGCCCTCAGTGGGCTAAACCCGAGGGCTGGAGCCGACACTGGAGTGAGCTGTGGGACTGGAGCCGACACTGGAGAGAGCCGCGGCCGGCGGGCTTGACTGAGGAACGGCCGGTGGGCTGGAGAGAGCCGCAGCTGGCGGGCTTGACTGAGGAACGGCCGGCAGGCTGGAGAGAGCCACGGCCGGCATGCTGGAGAGAGCAACGGCCGGCATGCTGGAGAGAGCAACGGCCGGCAGGCTTGACTTCAGAATGCCGCGGCCGGTGGACTGGTTCTGGCTTGGGGCCGGACCCTCTCCAGACACCAGAGGATCCCTTCCCTCCAGCTTAGTCCCTTGGTGTCTGGGAGGTCCACGGGGGGATGGTAGTTGGCCCCATACCAGAACAGAGAGTTGATGGTGGCGTCATCCAACGCCGTCGCCGCGGCGAGCCCGCAGAACTCCCAGGCATACTCAACGAAGGGGAGATCCTTACAGGCTAGGGCGATGAAACGTGCTGCGATCTCCATAATCGCGGAAGGGGAAGGCATGGAAAACAAAAACACTTTAAAAAACGGAAAAGAAACACGGGGTGAAGATGCGCCGCTCACTTTTGTAGGGTCTGGTATTCTGGACTACTATACGTTTGCACTACTGTGAGGAATGCGGAGCAAGGAACGAAGGAGACGAGGAGTACATCAATCGAGAGATTTTAATGGATACAAGGGAACCAGGAAAACACACGTAGCACTCGGACGAACATTCAATACCAGACAAAGAAACTTAGAAATGGATTGACTATAAATACACAGGACTGGACGAGGGGAAGACGAGGAACACCTGGGATCAACAATCATAAAATAACATGGGAAACACCTGGGACTAGACAGCTGGGACTAAAGAACATAATCAGGACAGGAACAGGAAGGGGACCAAATAAGGGCAAGGAAGGCACATGGGGAGCAAAACACACAAAACAAGGAACAAAGTCTGACATTTATTGGAATGGAATATAAATTTCATATATTAATAATAAAAATAAATTATTTACAATTTTCTAGACTGCTCTAACTTAATAGAATTTTGTGTGTATGAAAATATTCCATGTTACATGATAACAAGGGTAATTCATACTTAAAAATTTAAATTTATTTTTAAAACTTAAATTCCACTAGTCTTAATTGTAATTTTTTCATTTTATATGTCAAAATATAAAATGAAATTGATTTCAAAATATATTATTCTGCATGCACACACACACACACACACACACATATATGGAATTTTATTGGAATTGAATATGTAATTAAAACTACAGTATATTAGGTTACACTTTACTTACCATATGGTTAGGGTTAGGATTAGGTTTTGGCTTAGGGTTACTTGCATGTAATTATGCATAATTAAGTGTTATTATAATAGTAAGTACATGTAACGTGTAACAATGACACATTAAAATAAAATGTTACCATATATTACATAAATAAATTATATAATAAATCAATTCAAAGTCAAAATAAAGATGGTACCCTCTGTTATTGTTGATCACAATCAATGTGTGTGTATGTGTGTGTGTTTGTGTTTGTGACATATGAGGACACAAATTTGTATAATGAGATGGGTATGACATAGGTATTACAAGGAGAAGGTGACTTATGAGGACATTACCCCATGTCCTCACAATTCACAAAAACAAACCTGTGTGTGTGTGTGTGTGTGTGTGTGTGTGTGTATGACATGTGTTTATGTTTATGTTTGTCATGTAGGTTTCTGCAGTCTGTCTTCAAACACACAGTTCAATCCGGACTCCTTACAGCCTAAATAAGTCTCGTGTGTCACCTCTCCTGTCCCTCTGCACCCCTGTAAACACCCCGCCATCTGTGTATACAGGAGTGCACACACACACATACAAAAATCCTTCAGGTGCTGACTGTGTTAGGGGACATCTTCTCCAATAAATTCCCTATGAGGCCCCAAGGTACCTCACGGGGGCCCACACAGACTTACGACAAAAAACTCCCTCCTGTACGTGCGAGCAAAAGAAAGAGTGGAGCAGCTCAGCCATCTCTCATCATCTCTCACAGGAAACAGCCCTGACAGAGCAAAAATAATATGGCTAACAGGAATGACTTTCATTTCATAATCAAGAATAGAAACCAAAGGGAGCTGCACAAAGCACTGCAAGGATGTTCACAGTCCGACATACGATCCTTTAAGTGCCCTAAACAAACAAAAAAAAGTATTTCAGTGGATGAGGGCTTCAAACTCCCTTCATAAGAACCACCTCTGTTTCTATACACAAATCAGATCTTAATAGGCTTAATGCTGGGGGGGGGGGGGATGGAAAAATATCTGCAAAAATCCAATATCCTATATCCCTACTATATTAGCATCCACACCAACAGATGATAGCGTTATAAGTGTGCACTGCAGTTTTTAAATGCTTGAGAACTTTAAAGCTAATTGGATTCTGATTGGCTGATGCTTTTATCGTTCATCAGCTAGAAAAAAAAAATTCTAAAACAGATTCCAACAATAGATAGTGCCACCCGTGAAATGATAACATTAACTTGGAAATTGATTTTGTCCTTTATTCCACTAGTGCAGAACTCACACCGTACACATTTTGGTAGTTGTTGTTGTTTACTTATAGTTTAGAATTCTTGTACATTTATTTGTGCATAAGTGCGCGGTCAAACTGTAAACATAAAACAGTTCACAATTAATATTTAGCAATGTTTCACATATCACATTTGCATTATGTATTATCACGTGATACAATACGAATTTCTGGAACAATCTCTCGCGTCAGACTTACGTTAAATTTTGTTTACTAACTAAATGCAACATATTGCATGAATAGTTAAACAAGTAACATAATAAACAACATATGTTACGTTAAACTTTGTATACTAACTAAATGCAACATATTGCACGAATAGTTAAACAAATAACATAATAAACAACATATGTCTACACAAACAGCAAACAAAAGCATATAATATTAACCGTTTAGGCGCTAATCGCAAATAGCAATCTATATAGCGATATATCAGTCACCTCAGATTACTTAACGAAACATTACTCACCACGCTGGGAATATACAGTGGGTACGGAAAGTATTCAGACCCCCTTAAATTTTTCACTCTTTGTTATATTGCAGCCATTTGCTAAAAGGCATGTGCTTGAATGGTTTGTGGTGGGTCGACAGCTGGCTCATCTTCAGTAGCTTGATTAGTAGATTGGCTTTTGTCGTTGTTAGAAGCTATGATGGCAGAGTGTAGCCAACTGTTGTGCTTTTTCCCGCATCCAGGCACCTTGCATACCCAGCTGCGAGAACAGATTGTGCTGCGATGACCCTTCATAAAGCAGTTCAGGCAGAGTTGCTTTCGCTGAACAAAGGCCAAACGCTCTTGAACAGACAAAGCTCTGAAGGCTTGACACTGGTTCAGGAAGTGTCCGTCAGTGCACTTTGGACATTTAAATCTTGAAGTTGTCTTTGGTGCAGACGATGTGGTGGATTCATTAGTAACTGACACTGTTGCGAATGTCTGCCTTTTCTTATTGAAGCTTGACTTAGCATTTGATTTAGAACTCGCTGGAGAATTTCGACTGGCAGGCGTAAGAAGATTCCCAAAGATAGGATCAGCTCTCTGAGCGGCTTCAGATTCAACAAGACTGACTATGTCGTCCAACTTTGGTAAACGTCCAGATTTGATAATCTCATAATTTATTGTGAGCCATCTTTTCTTTAGATCTTCAGGCAGCTTTTCTATAATCTGTAGCAAAGTGTGTCCACCATTTAGCTCATCCTCACACTTCATTGCCTTTAGAGTGTCTCGGCAGCTACACAGAATGTCTGCAAAGCTTTGCAACTGCTTGTTATCTTTAATGTCTTTGTGATTGAGCACCTTGTCGACCCATGCTTGTGATATTGCATATGGATTGCCAAAACGTCTTTTCAGAATAGCCATGGCTTCTGCATAGCCCAGGCTAGAGTCAGGGTTGTACAAGCAGTGTGAGATAGCATCTCTAGCTTGACCGACAGTGTACTGATGCAGACGAGTGAGTTTTTCTTGATCTGGCACTGTCTCTTTGTCAATCACTGAGGAAAACAATCTGATGAACTGCCAGTACTTTTAAGGGTTCTCCATCGAACAGTACTTTAAGGGTCCTCCATCGAACTTGATGATGTCAACATGTGGTAAGTGCATGGAATCAATTTGTGACTGATACTGTTGCCTTGACAGCTCTAGTAGTTGACATATAGAATTCTCATTTACTGCTGAGAATGATGGACGAAAGTTAAGGGATGGGTTACCTGAGACAGGAGTTGAGAAATCTTTGTTTATTGTCATTAACTCAGCCTTTTGTCGATTTTCCTCCATCTCAGCATCTTTGAGTTTCAGTAAGCCTTTTAGTCCATCCATTTCAAACTCAGCTTGCTGAAGTTGTAGTTTAAACTCTGCACGCAGACATTCTTCTTGTTGAGCTAAAAGCACAGAGAACTCTTCATTTTCTTTCTGTCTTAGATTCTGTAGCTCTTGAAACTGGGTAGATAGTTGGTCTACAGGAGACATTTGCGGTTTAACAGCTTCATCAAGCATTTGCTGATCCTCTTGGAAGTTTGATGCATCCGAAGATTCTATTGATGGCTTAAAGTCTTCAAGCCAGCTTAAGACTGTGTGCTGTAAGTCTTGCACATCCCGCAGGACTGACGTTAAATAGCCCTTAGAAGCATCAAGGTCATCATCATCTTCCAATGTTTTATAGTACATGTCATGAATCTCATGAAACCGCATAACAGCCTCATCCAAACCAGCAAGTTTCATCTCTACCTCTTTGGGCTGATTACAGTTCATAGCAGTTGTAATCCGTGACATCAAGCGTGTCACAGCAGCCTTTGCACCTCCACGTTGACGCTTGAGACCCCTTTGTTGTTGATCTGGGGTAGAACTTTCTTCTGTTTCTTGGTCCATGTTGTTATTAACTTTCTTTCTTCCTCGTGTTTGACTTTAATGTTACCCGTGAAATGATAACATTAACTTGGAACTTGATTTTGTCCTTTATTCCACTAGTGCAGAACTCACACCGTACACATTTTGGTAGTTGTTGTTGTTTACTTGTAGTTTAGAATTCTTGTACATTTATATGTGCATACGTGCGCGGTCAAACTGTAAACACAAAACGGTTCACAATTAATATTTAGCAATGTTTCACATATCACATTTGCATTAAGTATTATCACATGTGATACAATACGAATTTCTGGAACAATCTCTCGTGTCACAGACTTACATTAAACTTTGTTTACTAACTAAATGCAACATATTGCACGAATGGTTAAACAAGTAACATAATAAACAACATAGGTCTACACAAACAGCAAACAAAAGCGTATAATATTATGCGCAATGGCTAATCGCAAATAGCGATCTATATAGCAATATATCAGTCACCTCAGATTACTTAAACAACGAAACATTACTAACCACGCTGGGAATATATAGTTTAAATCATACTTTCATGTGAAATCATTAGAAATTCAACAAGCTACAGCAGAACAACACGGCCTTTCTCTCTCAGCCCTCTCTCTCTACTGTGCCTTCTCTTTCAGCGATCACATGAGTCCACTGAAACAACGTTCTTAAAGGGGCAGCACTCAACAGATAGAATGTTTAATTAAACTTTATGCTTAGCACTATCTTCTTTGCTGTGAATGGCCCTTAAAGGGTTACTCCACCCCAAAATGACAATTTTGTCATTAATCACTTACCCCCATGTCATTCCAAACCCGTAAAAGCTTCGTTCGTCTTCTGAACACAATTTAAGATATTTTGGATGAAAACCGGGAGGCTTGTGACTGTCCCATTGACTGTCAAGTAAATAACAATGTCAAGGTCCAGAAAAGTATGAAAGACATCATCAGAATAGAACAACAGAAGTCGTTATTTTTGTTTTTTTCGCGTACAAAATGTATTCTCGTCGCTTCATAACGTTACGGTTGAACCACTGATGGCAGATGGACTATTCTGACGATGTCTTTCATACTTTTCTGGACCTTGACAGTGTTATTTACTTGGCAGTCAATGGGACAGTCACAAGCCTCCTGGTTTTCATCCAAAATA
>NW_015539871.1:566173-573079 GCF_001515605.1 Sinocyclocheilus anshuiensis
CAGTCACAAGCCTTAATATCTTAAATTGTGTCCCGAAGACGAACGAAGCTTTTACGGGTTTGGAACGACATGGGGATAAGTGATTAATGACAAAATTTTCATTTTGGGGTGGAGTATCCCTTTAACCTTTTCCGTAATTTACCCTGATTTTGATTCGACTTGAACATCAGGCAGCGTGTGAGTAACCGTACTGGGTTTCCTTCAACTTAGAGCCACATACAAGCTCATTACTAAAGGCTCCTCTCACTTCCACTGGCATTTCCAAGAGCCGACACAGGTGTGCGTGTTTTTATGTGCCAGAAGATGTTTCATCAGGCACTCTATTAGGGAACTGTAGATACATTGTCTCAGCAGGGCATAAGTGCCAAATAAGTAAAGCAATAAGTCGACGGCTGCGCCGTGAGTTCTAACTTCAAAGATTGGAAGCGAAAGGCTCGGCTTTGAGCGAAGGAATGTCACGGCGCTGTCAGAGCGAGTCTACTCAGCAATGTGGAGAAAACTTTGGCTGGTCTCTGGGTTTATGGCAGCAGGCCAGTGTCTTTTCTCAGACCGGACTAACCCTAGATAAGTTTTTGACTTTTAGCGCTTGGTTCCAAGGATCAGTACAGTCAGAGGAAGACCTAATCCTGGATCATAACTTCCAGAAAGAGCGCTTCGTTAAAACAGGGCCAGGTTAACATCTGGTCACTCGAACATTCCTCAGCTCTGAAGTCAGTGGGACAATGAAGATTCATCATTTACCCTGAGCAGCGTCTATGGGGTGGTAAAAGCATCTTGGCTTTAAATCCTTTGGAAAAAGCGTCAACAACAATTTGGGTCACATGCCTCTTGTAAGACAATAATATAATGTCCCTGACATCAAATAAAAGCTTTCAGAGTATTTTTTTACGACAGTCAGTTACTATTGGCAGAAGCTATAGAAATGTAGTCGCGTAGTGAGTCATAAAAGAAACCTACCAACTTTTTTTTTTCACAGCACAATTCAAATTTAGATCTCTCTGAACTCAATATATCATAGCCAACATGTTGAAGAATACTGACCAGGCCAGCGTTTTTGACAGAATTATGATTTTGCAGCAGTGCAGTGGAGGATATATATTTATAAATATGAATGCATTAAATATATATAGATTTTGTTTGTAAAGAAATTAACACTTTTATTTAGCAAGGATGCATTGAATTCATCAAAAGTGACAATAAAGACTTATGTAAAAAAAAATATTTTTGAAATGCTGTTCTTTAGAACTTTCTACTTATCAAAGAATCTTCAAAAAAAAGTTTCACAATTTCCAAAGAACAATTGTTTTTAATATATAATAATAATAATAAAAAAAGTCACTTGAGCAGCCAATCAGCATATTTGTGTAGGATCATGTGACACTGGAGACTGGTGTAATGCTGCTAACAATTCAGCTTTGCATCACAGGAATAAATTACATTTTAAAATATATTCAAATAGAAAACAGTTCTTTTACATTGTAATAATATTTCAAAATATTACTGTATTTGTCACAAAGCAAGGCCAGACACAACAGGTAAGTGCAAATCAGGATGGTTTATTGACTGGGTAAGGGGATGACTGGAATAGGTGAGTTAAAGGCAGGTGAGTGACAACACAGTGAATGGTTCCAGGGTGCTTATCTGAGTTCTGATGGTGAGGATCGGATGCCGGTTACGTTGGAGATCGTGGAACAGTTTCCAAGGAGTCGTTGGAGGATCGCGGGAGGAACAGCAGGTAATTCGTTCTATGGAGAATTTGGCAGAGAGAGTCCAGAGCAGTTCGTAGGAGTGAACGGTAGACCGGACAGTGAGTGACTGTGCTGTGTGTGTATTTGTAGTGTGGCTTGATTGGTGACAGCAGGTGCGGGTGATCAGAACTCAGGTGACTGTGATCGGGTAATTATCCTGGATGGTGACTGAAGTGACTGTGATGAATCCCTGACAGTATTTTTGATCAAACAAATGCAGACATCTTATCGACCCCAATCTTTTGAACAGTAGTTTACATACATACATATGAACATATCAACTACATTTAAAACTTGCTTCATTTTAGACTTGGAATTTGGAACTTGAAATTCAAAAAGTGAGTCAGATGCTGAATTATTTTTGAGTGATTCATCAAAAGAATATGAATCAATTACTCGTGAACTGGCTAAGGGAACATTTGATTCAGACTGCAAGCTCACAGTCACAACTGTTTACTTCTTTTGCCTGATACTGAATCTCCAGCAAGACAGCAACTATGCTTCACCACTGAAAAGCGGTGCTGTAAACACTGGACCAGGAGAGTCTGTATACGCCAGAGCCTTTATTAGTGACGTGCACCGATAGTTCTGGTGACAACATCATCCACCCACCTGCTGATGGATAATGCATATTCATCAGTGTAATCTCAGCATGTAGCAGCCTCTTTGAACATATTCCAATCAGCAAAAGCAAAACTACCCTGCAGAGTTGAACTTGCTCCCTATGGCCATACTTTGATGTTCTTGATGACTGTTTTTCTCGTACCAGAAGCGGTTGGTATGCAGGGATTAATAGAACAGAAATGTGGCTCATTCTTGGGAACAAAAAGCAACCCAGAGTTACAAACTTCAGGCTATTGCCAACCAAAGTGCCGTGATTCTGCAACATTATGCACATCGGAATTAGTCCACAACATCCCACTCAACTGGAATACAAACTATTGACAAACTATTGGCAACTTGCAAAATTTAAAGTCTAAAATACCAAAATACAAAGTTAACAGAGTTCATTGTGTGCTTTCATTAGCCACTGGCGCTGGTCCGTTCTGCTGGTACTACCCTCAGGCTGAATGTTTTAGCAAATGCAGGTGTTAGATGATGGTGCCAGATCTTTGATCTAATTATGAAAGCAGGCCTTCCATCACTCAGAAGTCATGCAGCACAAAAAAAACACTTTTGTTTTCTTGTTATGAATATAACGTTGCTTAACGGTTATAAAAATGTTTCTTACAACATTCTACTAACTTTATTTTCAACCAAAATATGTTATTTTAAACATAAAAAACATTAAAATGTCCAGTTTTCTTGCTGTGATTATAACATTATTTTAAGATGACAAAAAACTATCTTAAAACATTCAAGCACAAATAACATCATAATGTTCATCAAGTTTTCTCTCAACGTTGTCAGAATGTATCAAATATTAATAATGTTCTGTAAATATTAGTTTAAGAATGTTTAGTACATTTTGCCCTGTATGCTTCATGTTTTCTATTCAATTCTTACATTAAATTAATAAATGCAATTCAAATAATTAGGCACTATGAGCTTCTACCAATCAAATGAAATCAGTATTGACCAAATCCATTTTTGCTGCATCTGAAGCAGCATTTAGGTGTCATTGAGTCATTCATTCAATTAAACTTGTTCAAATGGCTGATTCATTCAGGAATGAAGCAAGTGACTGTCTTTATGAGTGAATAACTGAATCTTTGATTCTGTTACGTATCCGGTCCATGAACTTCCGTCTGCTAGCCATCAGAGGTCACCCTTTCCTTCGGGAACGAAACATCACTGGGTGTTTTTGGAGAACAACTCACAACATAGCTGTTTATTGAACTGTTGTATAAAAACAATACAATTACATTTTCAATCATGCTGATATTTGGGGAAAAACAGCAGGCTCGCTCATGTGATATTGCCTAACTATATCATATAGAAATATAAGACAAAAACACATACTGAGGTATTTTTGCCCCATATATATTTTGTGTTTTGTCCATTTTTTGCAAAATGAGTGTAATACCTGATATTGTCAGCTTCTACACTGTTAAAACAGCAATTACAATATTATCACACACCTCTAGTACCAGCCATTCTTATTTTGACACTGTCATTGGTCTTACAGCAAGATTGTCCTTTTTTGGCTTGTTCAAGCTGTCTGTTGATCTCTGTTATCTTCTGAAGGCACTTTAATAAGCAAGAGCTCAAGAGGATGGAGGTTCATGTCATGGTAACACTTTTATCAACCCGACACATGTGACAAATGTGCCTGCAGCAAGCCAGCAAGTGTTTCTGGGTAACTAAGGTACAGCTTGGCAGTTGCCAAACACTCATTCACATATCTAAACATACATAAACTTACATACTTACAAGGCAATTACGCACAACTTGCTTCCTAAAACAATTAGGAGGCACTTGATGGCATCAGCTGCTGCTCACTGAGATGTGTAAACAAGAGCAGACCACTGGAGGAGGAACTAACCATTTTTGAGCACTAATCAAATACATCCATTCATTTCTATAAGTTGAATGTTAGTAAGTTTCCAAAAGCACACCAGAGTGAGCCATCAACTACTATAGAAGCCTGTTTCTGCCACTGAATAAAAAATAAAAAAGGCAACTTTTTATCTGAATTATGACCTTTTTCTCTAATTATGAACTCTTCTCGCAATAGCAAGTTTATATCTTGCAATTCTGACTTTCTCGCAATTCTGACTTTTTTCTTGCAATTGCGAGTTTATATATCTCAATTCTCACTTATTTTCTCAGAATTGTGAGATATAAACTTGCAATTATGAGTTATAAAGTCAGAATTGTGGGATATAAACTCACAATTGCAAGTTTATATCTCGCAATTCTCACTTTTTTCTTGTAATTCTGATATTTTTCTCGCAATTCTCACTTTTTAGAATTGTGGACTATAAACTCAGCATTGCAAGTTATAAAGTCCAATTCCGAGGAAAAAAGACTGACTTTTTATTAAAATCGCAAGTTTATATCTCACAATTTTGACTTTAAAACTCGCAGATGCTTGTTATAAAGTCAGAATTGCAAGATATAAACTTTATATGTTTTCTTTATATCTCAGAATTGCAAGTTTATGTCTCGCAATTCTGACTTTATAAACACATTTGTGACTTTATTACGAAATTCTCACTTTATAAGTGACAACTGTGAGTTTATATCTCGCAATTCTATGAAAAAATTCAAAATTGCAAATTTATATCATGCAATTCTGAGAAGAAAGTCAGAATTGCAAGATGTAAACTCGCAATTGGGAGGAAAAAAAAAAAGTCAGAATTGTGAAATAAAAAGTTGCAATTACCTTTTTTATTCAGTGGCGGAAACAGGCTACCATAATTGACTCCACAACCAGCCAATAATCCAGCTTGATTGATGGCTTCTGTGCACTGCTGAGGTTCTGACTAAACAATAAAAAGAGGTTATAAGACAATAACCCTAAAGTCAACAGTTCCTGCCAGCATTGATGACCACCCCGTGAGCCGTGTTCGCAGAGCTCGGGTGACGTGTTCGGGGAAAATCCTGTTGAGGAATTCTGAGACGGGTCTGGCTGACCTTGAGAATGGGAATTGAGTAAACATGAGGATCTGCTAACAGCTGTTCCTGATCTATTTGGGTACCTGGACATAGAACAGATTACCATAGTATAGGATATTTGTTTTGAGGTGACATGGGCTCTGTTCCAAAACCTAGTGAGCTGCCTGAATGGGGAAAAAATAGTGGCGATAATATAACTAATGTTGATTATAAAAATAATTCAGTGCCCAAAGGTATCAAAAAACAGTTCATCATTATTATGAGGTACTGACGTATTATAAGTCTCAGTTTTCAAATTATGTCAAGTGTATCACAAAAGTCAGTAAAAAGGTTAAATTAGTTAGCTACAGGTCAAAAGTTTGGAATAATTTTTATTTTTAATGTTTTGTTCACCAAGGGGGCATTTATTTGATTAAAAATACAGTAAAAACTGAAATATTGTGCAATATTATTTACATTTTAAACAACGTTTTTTTATTTCAGTATGTCTTAAAATGTAATTTAGTCCTGTGATCCAAAGCTTCAAAAAATAAAAAAGCTTTTGCCGATTAATATTTTTGTGGAAACTTTATTTGTTTTTGTTTTTCTTTAGGATTCTTTGATTAACAGCATGTTCAAAGAAACAGCGTTTTTTTAAACAGAAAACTTTTGTGACATTATAAAGGTCTTTACTGTCACTTTTTATCAATTTAATCCATCCTTGCTGAATAAAAGTATTAATTTCCTTTGAAATAAAAAAAACGTATACTTTACTGACCTGAAACTTTTGAAGGGTATAGTGTATATGCATTATATTTTTTACTTCATGTATGTTTAAATAAATGTCCTAGTTTTGTTAAATAAAGTCTTATCTGGAATCTTTCAGGAACTCAGAAGTGATTCAAAATGATGGAGCAGGTCACAAATATTTGCCTGTACTATGTGTGTTTCTGCTTATTAGAGTCCCACATCATTTGATTAGCAACATATGCTAAAATTCAAACTCCGTTGAAATCACTAGTGACCTGATCCTCCTGAACGCTATCTGTATGACACAAGAACGTTATGTTCCAAATCTTTCACTTACAATGTTGCATTTCAGACTGAACACTAGCAAGGCAGTCCAAGGTTTTGGAACAGAGCAATAATCTTTTCACCAAAACAAAAAACATGTGCTCATATTGGCCTGTCGAGGCGAAATCTCGACAATTGAGATATTTATGAGGGTACAAACTGTACACATTGTTGCAATATTTCACAGTTAATCACGTTCAAATATTTCCATTTCTGAAATATGTCTGAGTCTGGAAGCAGCCCTAAGATAATTCTGCTTTCCACTGTTATATTTACTCTAGTCTGTGACCCCACCTCGTCTGCTCTTAACCTCCTTAACAGTTAACGCTTCTTATCACCCTCCCCTACAAGCACCAGCACTGACACATTTGACTCCAGGCCGGCTCGCCACTGGCCAAACCTCTTCTGTTTCTAATCACACCCCTTAACACGTCAGCTTAACGCCACTCCACCTCGCTAACTCTTAACCCTGCCTCCTCCACCTCTAATACCAACAAAAAAAGTCCCCGTCCTCTCGAAAAAAAATCCTGCATCCACAGCGTCT
>NW_015539871.1:573411-585166 GCF_001515605.1 Sinocyclocheilus anshuiensis
TCGGGATTTACCGCTAAGCATTTAATGGTCCTAACATCCATAACTCACACTTGTCCATACCATCCTAAATAAAGTGGGGGGTTGAGAGGCAGAATATTTATTCCCTGTTTCAACTTCATTATGCTCAAACTCAACATGAAATGGCATTTGAAACTTATTTTACTTCCTTGTATGTGAATACTCAATGCGGGACTTGATTTCATCCATCAGGAATTGATTGGATGAAAAAAAATGCTGTTGCATACCAGATCTGTTTTTGATTTAACAGATTAAAGTGATTTATGACCTTTAACTGACAAAAGAACATAGTTTAAGGCATCTGCATGACCTTTGTTTGGTGCATTATTATTTATAATAAAAGTAAGATGCATGTAAATATTTACTGGTGGAGTCTTTTGAAAACCTATTTGAAAACAGTCATTTTTCTGCAGTAATAATGCTTACTGTGCAGATATTACATGCTTCACCGTCATTATCGATCTGAGAAATATATATATATTTGCAAGTATTTTAACTTAGGGTGACCAGAAGATCCTGTTTTACACTTGAATAAAACTTTAAAAAAATTAATTTCCAAAGTGCAAACATGCAATAACATGTTTAAAGAGTTGTTTAAAATGTTGTTACTGTATGCAGTATATACAGATAATTCAGAAAATGAAAATACCAAATACAGTTAGAATACGTTAAATATGTTGTATTCAGTTGATCATATTTTTTAAACTTTTGTAATTTGTTTTTTTAAAGTCTTACATTTGTTATAATACTGTTTTGATCTGTTTACTTTTTTCAAATGTTACTATTTACTTATTTTGCTTTATTTTTTGTATAGTGTGATTTTTGGTGAATTGTATTAAAACCAGTTAAGATCAATTTTAGATTATTTTTTAATTTTTACAATAGTATATGAACCCACAACAATTAAAAAAAACATTAAAAAAATGAACATTTTTCAATTCATTATTAATAACAAGATTTTACTGATATTATGACCACTGAATCACTATAATGTCCCTGATTTCCATTTCAGAATTCTGGTCACCTTATTTTAACTTGCAAACTGTAAATTTGAATTACAATATCTCATTATTGCTTTCCATGTTTCCAGTTTTCTGCTTTACTTTCAGAAGTTTAGCTTAGCATGCAACATATAGCTACTTTCAGCTATTGCATTTTATGCAAATTAATTTGTTAAGAAAGCATCTGGTAAAAACAAATGTAAATCATCAAGGATCAGCTGGACACTGAAGTTCCGATATGAAGACTGAATCATCTTGTTTGCTAACGTCACGACTCGAGCCCCAGAGGAGCAGAACTTGTCATAAAATATAATTGAAATGATTCCCCATCAGTCTGAACTGAACTGTATTTTGATTGCTATTCTGTTTTTGTTATTAAATGAAGATGCACAAGCTAACAGATGCTGTGAGGTCAAAAAAACACTGTGGTGAACTGTTGCTGGATATCTACCATATGCAAATCCAAAAGCCGCTTCAGTGCATAGATTGAAATACTTACTGAGAATAATAAATAGTAAAGGTGAGAGAATACACAGTTTACTATATTTACAAAGCAAGGCTGCTTCAGGAAGTGCCTCATATGCAAGTGATGCATATGAATAGCATGCCGATCACATATCATATGCAGATCACACTGGAAGCTAAATTATAAAGGGTCAGTGCAGTAAGAATGATCTGAAAATTGGGGTGAGACGTTATAAACCTTATGAAAGCTATATTCTCATGAATATTAATAAGGTGACATAACATACTCCAAACTACATACTATAAACTGGTTTGCTGAAAGGCAGGTAAGTGGCCCTAGTAACACTAACACAGGCTAAGCTTTCAGTACACTGGCATTGCAATAAGCTGGCGCTTGGTCTTAAAGAAATAGTTCACCCAAAAAAGAAAATTTGCTGAAAATGTATTCACCCTCAGGCCATCCAAGATGTAGATGAGTTTGTTTCTTCATCTGAACAGATTTGGAGAAATGTAGCATTACATCACTTGCTCACCAATGGATCCTCTGCAGTGAATGGGTGCCGTCAGAATGAGAGTCCAAACAGCTGATAAAAACATCCCAATAATCCACTTGTGAAGTGAAAAGCTGAGAGTTTGTAAGAAACAAACCCATCATTGAGATATTTTCAACCTCAAACCATTGCTTCCAGCTAGACCTCTATCCATAATATTGCTTTGTCCAGTAAAAGTCACATTGTCTGAATCAGGAGAGAAATATTCACAGATCAAGCACCGTTTATAAGTAAAAACAGTCTAAAACAGTTCCAAACAAACATGTTGGTAGATTTTTATGTGAAAGAACAACTAGGAATGGACGTTTTCACTGGAGGAAGAAATATTATGGATTATAGGGTCATGTGAGTTTTTATCAGCTGTTTGGACTCTCATTCTGACGGCACCCATTCACTGCAGAGGATCCACTGGTGAGCAAGAGTAATGCTACATTTCTCCAAATCTTGCCCAATAGAGAAACAAACGCATCTACATTTTGGATGGGCTGGTGGCAAGTATATTTTCAGCAACTTTTCATTTTTGGGTGAAATATTCCTTTAAAGCTGCTGTTGAACTTTTTCTTTACACCTCACCAACATGAAGCTACTAATAATGCTGTATGTAATTAATCTGGCACTAGCAATAAGTTTAGCAATAAATTAGTTTTTAAACAGATTTCTCAAACACTCACTCCATGTTTCATTGGCCCAAACAGATATTGGTTGTGATGCTCAAAGAAACAGAGTTCACTTTTCAGGGAATCATTCCACAAATAACTTACTTATAGTGGACCATGCACATTAAATCTGACAGAAAAGAGTATTTTAACTTCCAAAAAATTCTTTCCCAGAAAGTGGATTTCAAAAGAATTTCCCAGAAAGAATTTCAAAAATGACATTCCCCAAAGAGACTGTAATGGTTGCTACACTTGAGATCAGTATGCATGTAGCAGTTTAGTTATTGTTAACTGTAGTTAAAACTATTTAAAATTTGTTTTTATTTTATTAGAAAATAGAAATGTTGCCTTCGCAAATATTTGAAAATAAGTGACATGAAAGTGACAGTGAAAGTGACGTGACATGTGGCCAAGTATGGTGACCCATACTCGGAATTAGTGCTCTGCATTTATCCCATCCAAAGTGCACACACACAGCAGTGAACACACACACACCGTGAACACACACCCAGAGCAGTGGGCAGCCATTTCTTTGCTGCGGCGCCCGGGGAATAAGTGTAAGTAGTGTAAGTGTAAGAATAAGTGTAAGTTTTATAAAATAAATGTAAAACTAAAACTGAAACAAAAATACATTTTAATAATAAAAAATGACAAAAGAACTACAAAATTACCAAATCATAAACTCAAATTAAAATGAAAACTGAAAACATAAAAAATAAAAGCTAATTCGAGATATTAATAAACACTGTAATAGTACACTAAAAAATACTGGGATGTGGCAAACCAGTTATCTTACCGTTAAACTGCAAAGGATCTGGTGGCAGTCGGATATCACAGTCCTTTCAACAACTAGAGATTTGTGAAATGAGGCAGAACCTACAAGCTGAGCCACAATTAACATTTGCGGAGGCTCAAATCTAAAAAGATTACTTTTCAAAAGAATTGTCCTAGACATTCAAAGAAATAGTTCACCCCCAAATTAACATTTTGTAACCATTTACTCACCCTCATATGGTTTCAATCTCATATTACTTTCATTTTTCTTTGAAACTCAAAATGAGACACTAGGCAGAATAGCCAAGCTGCTGTTTTTTGAAACACTGAAAGTGGATGGTGATTTATACATTCCAATGATAAAAATCAACAAAAGTAATAAAAAGTAGATTAAACATTAAAATTATAAAAGTAGAAAATGCAAATAACTTTAAATTAAAAAAAGTGTCTTGTGTCAAGACACACTCTTAAAAATAAAAGTTATTTTTGGAATCTTTGGTTCCATGAAGAACCTTTAACATCCATGGAATCAAAAGGATCTTTAGATTATTTAAATGACAATGAAAAACTAAGAAAAATATTATTCTTTTCAAAACTTTTCACAGAAAGGTTCTTTGTGGAACCAACAATGGTTATTCTATATGGCATCACAACGAAAACCCCCTTTTGAAACCTTAAATTTTTAAATAGCAACCTTTTAAATAAAGAATAACAGTAAATCAGACTGCAAAAGAGAGGGCGACTTCAGAAGACTTGAAATTTAATGATACTTGCATGGTACTTTTTTGTCCCTCTTGGAGCTTGACGGTATAAATCATCATCCATTTTCCTTGCATTTCTGCGCTTTCTGTGTTTCTTTGAAGAATGAAAATAATTTGAGGCTTGAAACAGCATAGACATGAGTAAATTATGATAAAATTGTCATTTTTGGGTGAACTTTTCCTTTAAGGTCCTGAACTAAACATAATGTCACATTCTCTATCAAAGCTGACTGAGCCCATTAATGGAATCATGAAATATGTGCCAGGGCTTAGTGTCAAGAGCCTATTTGCCATGTCAGAGAGTGAAGGAGAGAGAGAGAGAGAGAGAGAGAGAGAGAGAGAGTCCCATCCAACAGATTAGCAGTGCAGCGGCTGTAAAAATGCAGCGAGTCTGTTTACAGCTGGTTGGAGTGAATGGCCAACACAGTAACTGTGTATGAATGAGCCTTTCAGTTCAACTCGACCCATCATAGATTGAGAGAGAGAGAATTCATAACGAGCCGTATATGTCAAAACATACAGATAAGAGCTCTTTTACCCTTTCACATAACTGATGGAGGCTCAGACACAATCGGCACACTTTCTTTTGCATTTTCAGTCTTTATTCTGGGGGAAAATCTGCAGAATGGATTCAAAGAACTCAAGCACTTAGATGACACCTTCAGTAAAAAGATGTTTGATGAATAAAGTTGTCTACAGATAAATGTTTAAACTCATGCGTAACTGGTAAAACAGAATTACATATGCAATCTGCAAACTCATGCATGAGTTAAACCCAACAGCTGTAACATAATAGGCCAAATATATGCTTTCATTTTCATGGAGCAAACCAGACCTACAGGAATTGCATCCGGATTTACATCATGCATGAATTTAAAGATGCAAAACAATATTTGGTATTCAGTGATTTAAGGCAGAATGATTATCCTGCACTTAGGGGTTGACTGTCTCAGAGTAATGTATTTATGTGCTGCATTGATTTAAGGCTTTATCTGTAAAACTGCAATTAAAAGCAGCTGTGTATTTATGGCCCTGCATGGACCAATAAATCAAAACATTAACACCCTTTGAATCATTAGCAGATACTGTGAAGCTGTAAAACACATGAAAGCCACATGAGTTTGCCTCATCAATGAGAGTACAAAGCAGCAAAAATGAGTTTAAAATCTGTCAGCCCCTATGAAGAGATCTTGAATGCCTCAAAATTCCAATTTTTTTGCTACCTAGCAAACTTGTAAAATCACCATTCTATGACGCAACACTTTCCTGTGGAGGTCAAAGCCTCTGTTAACACGTACCCTGCCATTTTTAATAAATATAAAAATTTGGAATAAAAGGACACATCATTAATATATATATATATATATATATATATATATGCTATTTGAAAAAAATGAGCATTTTTAACAGGTTCCATATGATATATATATATCTTCATTGAGCTAGAATTATTTCATGATGCATGTTCAGATCACGTTTAAAATGTAAACGTGTAAATGTAAAATTAAGACATGTAAACCACTAAAATTAATATTGCAAAACTCATAATAAATTTAAAAGATAATAAAACTATAAAGCAATAGATATACTGAAATTAAGTAAAATAAAAAAAAAATACAATTAAATATATATACCATTTATATATAACATTTAGTAATGTATTTTTGTTTCTAATTTATATTATATATATTTTATATACATATATAGATATTATGAATGTATTTGTGTATACATAATTTTTAAATGAAATGTAAAATTAATTTAAAAATTATTTAACAATTCATGAAAAATGTCTGAAGCAAAATATCAAAGCAAGTGGCATGTTCAAACAAATAATGCATTTTTCAGAACTTTACTTTTTATTTTATATTTTCTTGTGTTTTGGAAATTTTTGATGGATGATATTTTTAGTAATTTTATTCAGTTTTCCTCAGATATATTTATAAAATGTTTTGCTTGGAATGTATGTGTGATGAGAGGGGCGGGGCCGAGAGCCGTGGGAACGGAGCGAGGCCGGTGGAGTAAATGCTAATGCACGACACCTGCGCCACTCACCGGTCTCGAGTCCCACGGAGGAGCTCCGGAAGGATAAAAGGAGGAGTGACGACAGTGTTGGACGAGAGAGGACCAGGCCTGGATTTTATTTTGTGTTTTGTGTGCGGCAGTCGTCCGTGAGGGGCTGCCGCTTTACTTTCATTTTGTGTTTGTTTATTTTATTAAAGTCTTTAAATGTTCGCCGGTTCCCGCCTCCTTCTTCCCGAACTACGAACTGTGTTACAGTATGCTTGTGCTGTCTTTCTTACAAAAAAACGATCCAACTTAATTTTAGATTTTATGCAATGCAATAACATTCAGACATTTTTAAGTATGGCTTAAGTGTGCAAATATTGTGGGGGCCCTGTAGCCTTCTTGTTCATCCATAAAGAACAAATATACAGACATACAAGTGCACACTTGAAACACACACTAAAACATCCACAACTTATTCCCGGCTCTCAGCGATGAGGCTGTCTGGAGCAAGGTTTTTTGTCTCTGCTTTAGGCGTCAGCTGTTCAAACAGGCTGGAGCTGGAGCTGCAGCCGTAGTGTCTTTGGACCCACGATACAACAGCAGTGAGTGAGCAAAGCTTTCATACTGCTGCCTGACACAACTCCACGGAAAACTTCACACTCTCCTCCAACACAGCATGCTCACTCATTTAAATATCCACACACGCAAACACAATATCTGTTGAGCGCTAGCCAGAAATGACCTGGGCGATTGAGCTGTTGTTCTGTTGGTTTGTGTGTTGATGAACACGTCTCTTACACTGTTTACCATCCTGGCTTTGTTCCAAGCTAGTGCGCATTTTAAGGCATCATCAACACGGAGGATGTTCCAAAAGGTAGGCGGCATAACACCTCATTTGTTTGCAATGAAAATGCAACCTCTAAGGTTTGAATGAATTCAACCCATTCTCATTCCTCCTCTCACTGCTGTATAATTTCCGGTCGTCTCCCTACGGTCTCTGTCAATAACAAGTGCTGAAAACTATCCCAAAAAATGATTTAAAAACTTCACAATGTGATAGAAAGAGCGCATTGTTATGCATTTCCCGTCTATGAAAGGCAGAGACAACAAAAGGCTCATTTGTTCGTCCGCCTACAATGCAACCCTTCAATAATGTTTCTGAATCTGTAAATTGGGAATAAAAAAAATAAAAAATGGAAAGCAATCGAAATGTAAGAGATGGTGACATTGAAAAAGAGGGCACAAATGGCTTCAATTGAAAACTTGAGAATATCAATACCCTTGAAAACACAATGCAATAAAAAGCAATCAGGCACAAGGTTAGTGCAACATCTGCTTGTCATAATCTACGCTATAAGCCAAGCAAGAATTGCTATTTCAAAATCTACTCTGGCCCGTAATTGTTGACTATGTACTCATTTAACCTCAGAGCTTCTTCTTAAATGTTACATTTCTCTGGGAGAAGAAGTGCATGCTTTCTGTCCCTGCAGAATAAAGGTTGCTCCGCTGAGATGAAGTGTTAGGTGCTGGATTATCCAAACAAGTGAATTTAAGAGCTTAATAAGAACCTGCTGCCAAAGTGCAGCAAACTATTGAAGAATACGAGGGCTGAAAGCACTGCAGTTTAGCTAAGACCAAAACCATGCTGTACTCAACACATTTTAGACATTTTAGACAGACAGACAGACAGACAGACAGATAGACAGACAGACAGACAGACAGACAGATAGAGTAGACAGACAGACAGACAGACAGATAGAGTAGACAGATAGACAGACAGACAGACAGACAGACAGATAGAGTAGACAGACAGACAGACATATGTTTCTGGCCTAGTACTAGACACAGATATAAAACACTGACAGAACTTCACACTCCGATTTAGCCGAGACCTTGTGAATTTTATCATTTTATCAGGCTGAACAAAAGGCAAAATTAAATACGTCTACCCACCGAATCCCACATCTAACACAATCTGACCCTGCAAAGTCCTTTCATGAGAAAGATGTGTATGTGTGCGAAAGCGCGTCTAGCAGGAGGAGCGCGCTGCCAGAGGGAGGTGAAAGAGCAGAGCCGCTCTCTAATAGGAAAAGCAGGAAAATAGGAGATGTGGGAAAAGAGTAGTGAAAACACCTGTTAGACTCCACTTCGCTTTCAGTGCTGAAACTCACAGCTTCTTAAAGAGTCCCAGCGGCGGCTCCCACGTGCGCATAAATCAAGCCGAAGTGTTTAGCCCATAGAACAAATATTATTCTGAAAGATTACTGCAAAGAGCTTTAATGGAGACTCTGGATAAATGCACATCAAATTTCAATTTAGACTCCAGCAGAAACCTGTTCTGTCCTAGATGGATGGCCACAGTCACCTGCTTCAGTCAGCGAAATGGAAATTATAAATTCTGACGTGGTTTAAAACGGCATAAAAGAGAGCGCTGCTGCTGTCCGTCAGCTCGCATACAAACTAGGGAATGAATGACACTAGCCAAATGGTGCGTGCATGGAAAAGGCACTCGACGTGGCCGGCTGTAACTCTATCCCAGAGTGCACTGCTGCACTAATGCCACTACCTGCTACCTGCTCTCTCCTCCGTCTTTCCACTGGCATTTCGTTCGGAATCCCACAAAGGCAGGACTTGGGTTTCAGCTGTCGTTATTCATGTGTTATTCACATGCAGGACAAAGAGATTTGGCCACTTTAGGTGGCAGCGCTGTGGTGTAAATTGCTGTTATCGAGTGGTCCTATTGTACAGGATTAGGCTGGCGTCTACATCCATGCCAGCTCTTCCATTAACATCCACACCAGCCCTCTATATATAACCTGTTTCTTACAAAAAAAGAAGGCAACGTTTAACGGTTCCCTCCGGACCTGTGATGGAGCGCATGACTATGAGCCGACTTGAGAGGTTAGAGGAGAGAGCTGATTTGGGCTTGACTGTTGCGCTGTGTGTGTGTGTGTGTGTGTGTGTGTGTGTGTGTGATCTGCAACAAATTGATCTGCTTTGCAAAACAGTGTTCACTCAATAAAACGTACAAACAATAAAACTACTGGTCAGCCTATATGAGGTTTTAATGGCTGATGCAGATGTGATATCCAAAGCCACCCCCAGCTGATGGCTGATATATTACAAGCACTTTAATTTAAATGACAGAAAATCACAGTTTTCACACAAATATTAAGCAGCACAACTATTTTCAACATTGATAATAATAAGAAATATTTCTCAATCAGCAAATCATATTAAAATGATTTCTGAAGACTGGCGTAATGATGCTGAAAATTCAGCTTTACCATCAAAGGAATACATTTCATTTTACAAGTATTTTAAAAACTGTTATAAATCACAATATTTTACAACATTAATATTTTTACTGTATTTTTGATCAAAATGCAGCTTTGGTGCATAAGAAACTTTTTTCAAAAACATTTTTAAAAATCACACCAACCCCAAACTTTGAATGTCTAAAAGAAAAAATCTAAAAATGTATACAACTGCTAAATTTAGTCAATTCACTAAATATTATTTTAATTAAATTAAATATTCATTTAAGATTAAATATTAACCTCAAAATGGTCAAATACGAAATGATTCATCAGTCTGCATTGGTCACTAAACTAGCTCTAAATCACTAAAACTGACTAAAACAAAATACAAAATGTATTATGTATTAGATATAAATTAAAAATTGTTTTTAGATGTTTACCAAATATTTTGAGGGGGCAATTTTTGTTTTTAAACAATTACTATTTTTAAAAAGTCATATGAATAAAAAATGACTTGATGGTGTTATTTGTAATGCATGGGTGCACAATTATAATTACACACCAGTTATACAAAATAAATATCAAAAGCATAAGTAATACATTTCATGTACTATTTTAAGAAAATATCTAGGTTATTCTGAAGGCTGTTCTCTGTGCACTTCTTCAAATTGTCATGCACTCTACTCTATTGCCAGTTCTTTCACAGTGATTTCTTACAATAAAACACAAAATTCTAACTTTTACTGTAAAATCAACATAATTTTTTGTCAGAGGACAACAAATTACTTTACAAATGATCAGATCACACTGCACTGTGGAATTCGAAAAAGGCTCAAATGGCCATAGTGAAAAACCCATAAACTCTCGTGTGATGTCACCATCATGATGATTAGCAAGTATAAAAAAAATGCAAAAAAGCATAATGGTTGAAGTCTGATTACAACTTGCAATGTGCACTACAGTTTATGTGGCAATATAGCATGTTAGCAAATGAGTTTCAAAATATTGTCAGCTAAACAATGCTGCAACATCACAGAAATAACCCGGCCTGCTCATTATGATATCACAGTGCAATTTGTTTAAATATGAACTATATACGAAAATGTAATTGTAGAGCCAATACTGCAAAAATGACTACAGCAGCCAGTAGCCAAGAAAGTTACAGTGTAGAGAATCTGATCTGGTTGATTGCATTCAGGTGAGCGATAACTAACTTCACGAAAACAATGTCTGACATTTATCATACCCAACCAGTGGATGACATCAGTGTCAACATCAAGCTGATCCGACATACTGGCAAAACCCAGAAGTCCATCTTTAAAATCCTGTTCAAGAGCTGCCTGGTGAATGATGTCAGTCAGATATCAGCCTGAGGAGAGACAGACAGAGATGCGTTCAACCACAGATCATCATGCAAGAGCTGCTGCTACTGTGGCAATGATGCTCAATTTTTTACCTCTGAAGAGACTGTTGATTTTAAATTGAAAGTGTCAGGCAGTGGTGCTCCTGATTGACTTAATTACACTATCTAGTCTGGTATGAGGTTTCTGGCAATGAAAAAAAGCCTCTTTCTCAGGTACTCCCCATGCATAATGCAACAGCAGTAGGAATGCAGTGTAATAGGTTTCTGTGAATCGTTTCTGTGCAGCAGTGCATGTCATATATATATATATATACCAATATTCACATGACACTGCTTTTATTTGATCAGATTAGTGCATTATGAGATGCTGCAACGAGATAGAGCAACTGACCAAATGCACATACAGGTTATGTCAGACAAATCAAAGTTGCTTTATAAATGACTCGTATTATAAAACATCTGAAAATAAAAACCGATAGATCTGCTGTTATTACTCGTCTTATTCAGTGCAAAGGTACGCAAAGACGTGCATTTATACGATCAGCTCTTACCTTTGCTGCAAAGTAACTCATAGATTCACATTTTAATCCATTAAACGCAGCGCCGCCCCAGTAATCAATAACCACCGCGCGAGCCTCGGTGATGTTGATTTGAATGGCGTGCGTCCGTCACGCAGCGGTCAGTCGGATGATAGAAAGGCTGAATGCAGCGCGAATGACTGCGAGTTTCTCCGATATCCTCGGCGCAGGGCTGCGTACTGAACACTGAGCTGACAGACGTTAGTGTGCTGAGCTGATAGTCCGCTAGGCGTCCCACACCGGACGCGACGCGACTTGATCACCCCCCACCCCCCTCCCCGTAGCGGGGCATGTTGTCACACGTTATGGAACCTGCCA
>NW_015539871.1:585338-599214 GCF_001515605.1 Sinocyclocheilus anshuiensis
AACAAAAATGAATAAACAGTAAAAATAAATACGAGACACAAACCATTCAACGAACAATAAAAAAGTAACACACATATCAAACCACTGTTTAAATAATTATAGCCTACATTTATAACATTTAAAACATAACCTGATAACATGCCCCTAAAGCTAATGAGAAGTAGCCTTGTTAACATATAAAAAATATATATGTTCAAGATCCATTACTAGTCTACAAAAATAAATAAATAAAATGCAAATCACTAAAACACTTGGTGATAGAGGCCATACACGTGTGTGCGTGTGTGTGTGTGTGTGTGTGTGTGTGTGTGTGTGTGTTTATAAAATTCCTTTTTTTCTTTTTTTAAGTGTTCGAATACTTCCTCAACATCATCAAACCCTTTGGATCGATTCCAGAGAGCAGCCCAGCGCTTCACGTGGGCTTTTATCATTCTATATGCTCCTGCCAGTGATCAAAGAGCTTGTTGGGGCACAGTTTATCTGTTTATTATGAAGTGTAGAGTAGCGTTTGGCAGTGAGAGGCTTTGATATTCTTTCACCTGCCCTGATTCAAGTCAAAGTGAGCAGCAGAAGGGCAAAGCTTTTCATTCTTTTAAAGGGAATATTAGCTCTTGGATCTACAGGGTTCATTATTATTCCACATAAATCCAGCAGCAGATTTTATGATGAAAGAAATTTAAAGTACTTAAGTGTCACATTTAAAAAAAAAAAAAAAAAGGTGGCCTATAATCTGAATGGGTCAGAAACAACTGTGCATTTAGATTTTAAAGTTTGAACAGCAAAATACAAAAAAATAATATTTAACCATGAGATGCATGAGAAATATTCGTGGTCATTTCTGGCTGTGTGCTTCCTTTCTGAGTACAGAAGGAATGAGTTCTCATGCTGTTCAGTGGATTCATGGACTTTTATCTCCACCTGCTGTTGAAGAAAATTATGCAACGGTTTTCTTTCAACAGTTTTCTCAAACATTAAGATTTTTTTTTTTTTTCAAAATCTAGCAGTTATTTAAATTTCATAAACAAATTTCAAATATAGATGCTAAATCATGTATTTGACAATAGACATCTGTCACACGTTAATGGCATAATGTTTAGTGGGATGCAAATGTCTGAGAACATTAATGAGAATGCTTCTATTTTCTAATTTAATGCAGTTTTTTCTATCACAGATCATATAATCAGCATAACAATATGAATTAAAAGTTTAATTTTTAAAATGACCTAATTTCAGAATGGATTAGATTTGATCATCTGTTTTAACAGCAACGCTCAAGCTGCATTAACTCCACGAGTTTGTACAAAGTGAATAATATATTTATTTTTATTAGTGACCTAGGAATAGTCATCATAACTGCCCTCTTTTTTAGATCTACTGAAAATTCGAAAACTTTCACTGCAGATTTAGATCATGAATGCCAGATGCCCAGTGAGGTGTTTTGGATCCCAGTGTATTGTTCGTTAGATATTGTTATTACTTTACCATCCAGACGGGGGCGTTGTGTGACAGTCGGCCAGCAGCACGTTTCCTTCCAGATCTACAATAACATTTAAATATGTTTATATTTCAAAAGTGCTGTCAACTGTCAAATCGATTAATCGCGGCTAATCGCATCCAAAATAAAAGTTTGTGTTTACATAATATGTGTGTGTGTGTGTGTGTGTGTAAATATCGTATAGCACCTTTAACATCATTTTGTTAATGCATGAAAAAGATGTGAAAATTCGTTGAAGCAGGTTAAAGTATTTAAATTTTTTATATTCTATTGTCAAATGCATTAAAAGAATTACAACATATAATTTGTTAAAATGTAGTGCTGTCAAATCGATTAATCATGTAGGCTATATCTTAAATATAGGCCTAGGCTACATGTAGACTGTGTGTGTGTGTGTGTGTGTGTGTATAGCCTACACACACACACACACACACACACACACACACACATTGTGTGTTTCCATGTTTTAACACACACACACACACTCGTTGCCATGTTTTATGGGGACATTCCATAGACGTAATAATTTGTATACTGTAGGCTACAAACTGGATTTCTATCCTCTTACCTTAACTCTCCCCCCAAACCTACCCCTCACAGAAAAAAAAATGTGATTTTTGTGTGGATGAACGGAAAGCGAATGTATGGCAAGTTTGTTTTGGTCTGAGATGCAACGATCACGTGCCACATCGCTGAGAAATCATAGGCAAGGCTATAGCCTAGCACCTTTAAAGTTGTCCAGATTACATTAAAAAAGTAGGGTCATTTTAAACTAGATTAAACAATCCAATAAGATTTAGCAATGGGTAGCTAGACTACTATTCAGGCATATAGGCCTCTATTCATAGACGGCTGAGATGGACAGTACCATCAACTCTGCGTGAAATCAACAGTTGTGTGGGGGTTTTTCAGCGGCCTTAGATCTGTTAGTAATTTTCCATTTATTTTCTCCATAGGGATTTTCAGAATTCTTCACTAAGCCATGAACCAAAACAAGATGAAAAACAACTTTACAAACCTTGATTTAGCCTAAAGCATGAAAACACAGCTTTCACATATAAAAAGAAAAAGGTATTTTGTCCTTAAACGTTTTTATGAGGGAATGAACTACTCTACTCATAAAGCAAATGACAATCGAATTAAATGGCCAATACAAATGGGAAAAATATATATATAAATAAGTTGCCTGCAGCAGTTGAAGGACTGCTTTGAAAGATTTATACATAGAATTAGCCTATATGGGGAAAAAAAAATGTATTTTTACTTCTGTAACCTGGATGTTGTGCTGTTGCATTTTATTTAGGAGGACTATGTGAATTGGGAAGCTGTATTACTATTTTAATGTCTCAGGATAAGCGCTCTCTGTTGACATTTCTTGGCAATTTTTAAAGTTGGTAGTTCCCAGGAACACTATAAATGACTCAAGCTTATTCATATCGAAACCATCTATTTCAAGGAAGCAATGGAGAGGTCAAGTAAAGATTTTCGGCGGCTGCAGGCTGAACATAAGGACAGGTGACTTATTTATCTATTTACTGCAGATGCTCATGTCAATAATAACACCAAAGACAACAATATTTAGCAGTTTAGTAACAAACATAGTTGTTTCTATTCTTAGTTTTTCTTAAAATGTCTAAAAAAGAAAAGTGTTTCTCTAGACTCTGAGCTGTTACTGTGCAAATGATGCAATTATAGGACAATGAGTGTAATAGCAGTGATGCATGATTCCCTTCATCTCTCTTTTAAGCACTGTTCTTGTTAACTAGCATAGTTAGCAGTATGATTTACTGCTACTCATTTTGCCAATGGGTAAAACCTGTGCTGTTCTCCTCTCGAATCTAGCCTATAGCATAAGTCTACTACTTGTATGTCTTTCCTATTTTGTGCACATTAGCCTAACATTGGACTACCTGCTTGTAAATCATCTCAAAGCATGAATACTAACACATAGTGATGTTTTACTGACTGCAGACCCATTCGCCTCTCTGGATGGAGCTATTTGTATTCTGGCGGTGTTGAAGTGAGGAAAACTATCCAGCCTAGTTCACTACATCAGCACGATCATGCATCATCTTTCTGAATGAGAAACAGCCTCAGGTTATTTGTACCGGCAGAGACAGAAAATGTAAGGTAAAAAAAAGTAAAACCTGTTTTTATTTGCTTTTTTCCTCACTTTCCCATTAGGAATCAAATCATAACACACTGTAAAAAAATCCACTTATTTCAACTTAAAAACTTATGTTTAGTTGTTGCCTTACATTTTTTAAGTATAATCAACTTGGTTGTATGAATCATTTTAACTTAAAATACATTAAACTGACTTGAAAAATCAAGTTGAATTTCATATAATTAAAAAAGTTACTTATTATTAAAGTTAAACTTATTTTGATGAGTTAAAGTATTGTAAAAACATAAGTTGCCATGATTTACTATTTTTACAGTGAGAAATGCAGACAGACAGAGAGAGTCAAACATTTCTTCTTCATACTGAAAGAGATATTCAACCCACTCACCTGAAATTTGCTGTTGAATTAAACGGACAATTCATAACTATTTTAGATTGTGGCAACTGGTGGCAAATTTGTATGAATTAGTTCAAATAAAACTTTACACCACCGAAAATGTTTGGGATATGAAAAAAAGACTCCTATGCACACGTTTATTTAATCAAAAATACAGTAAAATAGTAATATTTTTTATAATATTTTATCATTTAAAATAGATGTTTTCTATTTGAATATATTTTAAAATGTAATTTATTCCTGTGATTAAAGCTGAATTTTCAGCATCATTACTCCAGTCTTCAGTGTCACATGATCCTTCAGAAATCATTCTAATAGGCTGATCTGCTGCTCAAGAAACATTTATTATTATTATTATCAATGTTGAAAACAGTTGTGCTACATCATATTTTTGTGGAAACTGTGATAAAAAAAATACTCTGGATTTTTTGATGAATAGAAATAAATGGCTTTACTGTCACTTTTGATCATTGTAATGCATCCTTGCTGAATAAAAGTATTAATTTCTTTCAAAAATGGTAGTGTATATTTTCTCATGTTGGATTTTCTTATGTGACATTTACAATGCACACAATGTACACAGGATTCGTTTTAGGCTTTTCAATTCAGCTACAACGTCAAATGATTAAAAGTTCACATTTGTCATGTTTTCATGGAAGAAAACAGTTTTAAGTGTTTCCATGATAAAGCAAACAGTAATGAAATGATCTGCTAATCTGTATGATTGTCTTGCCTAGCCACAGCCACTGTATGTTCTTCTAGACTTATACTCTGTTGAATAATTATGAAGCAAGTTTTGTAAGGTAAAACCTGCAGGTATAAATAGCTCAATTGTTATCATATCAAAAACATTGTTCTCTGGTTTATTTAAGAAGACGTGTTCTTTTCTTCCATTATTTAAAACAGAAGTTCAGATGAAACCATCCGCTCCAAATCAGAGTGTAACTCCAAATCTCTCAAAATTGGGGTTTCACTCCAAATTAGGACATCTCTTCAGTTCAGCGTGAGTCCCAGATCAGAATATCATTCCAGATCTGAGTGTGACTCGAAATCAGGGCTTCACACAAAGTCAGGACGTCATGAGTTTTCTGTTTTCTTCCTGATGATGTTTCAGGCACTACACCATGGTCTCCTTACTCTTGTATTTGCACAAGAAGTGCATTGTCAGATGTTTTGCTCTCTGATGTGTCTTCACAGGACGGGGAATCTGTAGCCGGACACTGGGATTCGTCTCATTCCACGTCCTGAAGAGGTGAATGTGGTAACGTAGGGATACCTGTGGTTAAAAAAGAAGATTGTGTGGAAAAGTTAGTACCATTGTATCATCATTTGACTTTTTAATCACTCTTTTACAGATTTGTTGTTCAACATAGTCCAGATTCAATCCGAATAGATAGCTGATCATGCCAATCTCTTATGAGGTAAGTGTTTTCAAAAACTTGTGAACTTTTTCTTCATTTATCCTGGGTGTCATACAGCTAATTAATGTGTTTTCTCAAGACCATTTTTGTTTCCCAAATCAGAAACACTGCAGGTATAAAATGTCATTGCACTTTCTTTTGCTGCACAGAAAACAAGAGTGAACTCACAACAGTCCAGAAGAGGTAAATAGTGAAGAGTGTGAGTGTGAGAACAATGAGTCCCACGGCCTCCATGCCGTTGCTGTAGTACAGATCCATGGCTCCCTGCACACACAGCCAGCCTGACAGACTCGCTAAGGGTGTGATGAACAGGAAACAGATGGCGTCCCCGCACAGCGTCCGTCTCTGCTGCTGCATGGAGGGTGTGCTGAACCACTGCAGCCATGAAGCACAGCTCATTAGGAGGGGGTTATACTTCAATTAAATCAGTTTGAAAGCTTATTTCATATATTGTTTGGATAGTAACTCAAGGGGGAGAGACACTGCAGGCAAAAGCACTGTTTTTTCATGCACCTGTCAATTCTCTAATATGTAAAAAAAAAATAAACAAGATTTTTGAAACTGACTTCATCCAGTGTTCAGATTTTTGTACTTGAAATGTATGCAAATTAGCGCATATTTCATTAAATAATGCATTATTTGCATATTTAAACATAACATTTTACAAAACTTGTAATACACAAACATTTTTGCAATGATCAATGTAATCAATCAACTGGGTAAGTAAGGTGATAATTAGTAGTTAATTTTTTTTACCCTATTCACCTGCAGTGTCTCACCTTAATATGGAGCTTAAAATTCAGACAACCTAAGATAAAAAAATAATTATTTGCAACAATCCAGATCACAAAACCACTTTACATAATGCATAGATAAGTGCATATATTTAAATCAGTAGACATTAAAATAATAAGAAGTATGTGCCGAAAGAAAGAAAGAAAGAAAGAAAGAAAGAAAGAAAGAAAGAACAAATGAAAGAAAGAAAAAGAGAGAAAGAAAATGCAGAGAGAAAACGAAAGAACAAATGAAAGAAAATAAATGAAACAAAAATAAATGCATAAAGAAAGAAAAATGCAGAGAAAAAGAAAGAACAAATGAAACAAAATAAATGAAACAAAAAGAAATGCAGAAAAATAGAAAGAAAACTGCAGAAAGAAAGAAAAATGTAGAGAGAATAAAAGGAAAAAAGAAAGAAAATGCAGAAAGAAATAGAAAGAAAATTAAAGAAACTAAATGCAGAAAGAAAGAAAAAACAAATGAGTAAATGAAAGGAAGTAAATGCAGAAAGAAAGAAAAAAGAGCGAAAGAAAGAAAACGCAGAAAGAATGAAAGAAAGAAAATTAAAATGAAAAAAGAAATCAAGCAAGAAAGAAAAATAGAGAAAGAAAATGCAGACAGAAAAAGAAAAAACAAATGAAACAAAAAGAAATGCAGAAAGAAAGAAAAAAGAAAGAAAACGGCAGAAAGAAAGAAAAATGCAGAGAAAAAATGAAAAAAGAAAGAAAAGAAAAAGAGCAAAAGAAAAAAATGCAGAAAGAAAGAAAAGAAATGAGTAAATGAAAGGAAGTAAATGCAGAAAGAAAAAAAGAGTGAAAGAAAGAAAATGCAGAAAGAAAAAGAAAGAATGAAAGAAAGAAAATGAAAATGAAAAAAGAAATCAAGCAAGAAAGAAAGAAGAAGAACAAAAGAAAGAATGAAAGGAAGGAAGAAAATTAAAATGAAAGAAAAAGAAAAGCAGAAAGAAAGAAAAATAAAAGAAGAAATGAAAAGAAGAAAATTCAGAAGAGAAACGGATGTATGGGCAGATGCATAAAATGATGGATGGATGGATGGATGGATGGATAGTGAGTTTCAGTTATCAAACAGCTAAATCCATCATGAGAGCACTGGTTCAGTATTTGTTCACAGAGCAGGCAGGTTTGCAGTGGTCAGCAGGTTGTGATGCTTGTGGACTGTAGTGTCATCTTCCTGTCCTCCGCCCAAACATGAGATAAGCAGCAGCGACACGGATACGTTCCTCATCTAATCTCATTTTCCTGCTAAGTGGATCAGTGTTTAAAAGAAGCCGAGGGAAAGCAGACCCGCCAATATGTGACGCGGGGACACTACTCTGACTCGAGAGTGACTGACTGCAGGAGAACGGATGCTGAGAATGACCCTTAAAACACTTGCCATATGACTATTATGGAGAGTGTGTTATTATATGTCCATTTACCGCTTTAGCTCTCTTTATTCCTGTCTCACATGAACTGAAGTCAGATTGACAGGCTGATAGTGCAATACGTGTCAGCTGAGGTCAGACAATCTTCCATAGCAACATGCAGCCACAAACAGAATTACAGAAAGCACAAATAGATGGATCTCAGATTCATCACCCGCTAAACCTGCAAAATAATACTTTGGTCACATCTTACATTGCCTAGAGCGTCAAGTGAGTGAACTCATTCCTCAGTCCTTCAGAGAATATAAGTCATTCCCAAGCTCTGCCGCTGATGATTTTACCTCGGTGAGTGGTTTGGGAAGTCTCTCCAGAGCGAACTCAAAGTGGCAGAGCTCACAGTGGCTGGTGCCGGAGGCCGTGAGCCAGCGCTCCAGACAAACACGGTGCACCATCGCCAGAGAGCCGGCACACTCGCAGGGAGATAACAGATCACCCGCGCTGCTGCCTTCATGACAGATTCGACAGAACGGCTCCTCAGCGTTCAGACTGAAAACAGAGACCCGGGTTTTAACCATCAATTCTGCAGATTCAGACAACAATAACTAAAGATCACACAAGATTCCAGGATATTACAATTAAACATTTATAGTCTTTTTAACGCAATAGTCCACCCAAAAATGAAATTTAACTCACCTTCAGGCCACCTAAGATGTGGATGAGTTTGTTTCTTCATCAGAACAGATTAACATCACTTGCTCACCAATGCTCTGCAGTGAATGGGTGCCGTCAGAATGAGAGTCCAAACAGCTGATAAAAACATCACAATAATCCACAAGCAATCCACACCACTCCAGTCGATCGATTAATGTCTTGTGAAGTGAAAAGCTGTGGTTTATAAGAAACACATCCATCATTAAGCTGTTTTAACTGGCCGAAATATAAACAATCCATAATAATGCATCAATGGAAGCAGTCCAGTGAAAAAGTCCATCCCCTGTTGTCCTCTCAAATCCAAATCTTCCAACATAGTTGTTTAGAACTGTTTTCGCTTGTAAAAGGTGCTTGATCATCATCTGTGCATATTTCTCTCCTGATTCAGATGAGACAACTTTTCACTGGTTAAAGCAATATTAAGGATTGAGGAGTCTAACCGGAAGCAATGATTTTAAGTTAAAATGATGACTTCATGATAGCTTTTCACTTCACTAGACATTAACTGATGTACTGGAGTGGTGTGGATTACTGTGATGTTTTTATCAGCTGTTTGGACTCTCATTCTGATGGCACCCATTCACTGCAGAGGATCCACTGGTGAGCAAGTGATATAACGCTAAATTTCTCCAAATCTGTTCTGATGACCAAACAAACTCTTGGATTGAGGATGAGTACATTTTCAGCAAACTTTCATTTTGGGTGAGAATCCAGCTTTGCATCACAGGGATAAATTACATTTTTAAATATATTCATAGAGAAAACAGCTATTTTAAATTGTAATAATATTAACTGTTTTACTTTGTTTTTGATCAAATAAATGCAGCCTTGGTGAACATAAAAGACTTCTTTCAAAAACATTAAAAATGGATAATTATTATTCTAATTATTTTATTTTATTTTACGGCTTCCATGGTCAACAGTCCATTCATGTTACTATGAAAGCGTACTGTAACTTTCACAACTCACAACTTCATCCACAATGCAAAATCAAGCCACAAAGATGTCAACTTTCTGATGCCAGATATGAATATGAACACATGACCACACACATTTACATGCCACCAATGTCTATAGGATTTCAGGTACTTTGGGCTGTTTGGCTGAATTACTTTCTCAAATCTTGCCCTGGAGGGCCAATGCCCTGCAGACTTTATCTCCAACCCCAATCAAACGTACCTGAGCAAGTTCATCAGTTCTTCATGATCCCTAGAAAATCACAGGTAAGTGAATTTAAACCCTGACCCACCTGATGCCGCCGTGCGCAGGGATCACAGAGGAAACATAAGTGCTGCTGTGAATGACCTCCTGTACAGGATCCGTGGAGGTCTCAGCATTCGGTTTCACCAGAACCACAGAATCCGGACCAGCACTGAGTCCAGGTGATGAGTCCTCACAGAGCATGACTGCTGCACATGAGGCCGTTCATACCTGAGAGACACAGAGACATGAGGGACATGTGATGACAGCAATGAAGAGACACTGACAGAACAGGAGACTGAGTTTGCGTACACTAGCTTTGTGTGAGGAACAGAATGAAACAGCTGCTTATTTACACTTGAGATATAAATTACAGGGTTAGAAATGTACTCAAATTTATGTGAATAACTACATTAAATATGAACATGAATGTGCAGGAAATTTGTTAGCTCCCATTTTTGTGAGTAACCTATTTCAGTGAATAAGGAGATGTTTATATGCACATATTGGGGTCAGTAAGATATTCTAATGTTTTTATTTGGTTATAATACAGTGAAATATCAGTAATATTGTGAAATATTATTAGAAATTAAAATAACTGTTTTCTATCTTAATATACAGTTAAATACAATTTATTCCTGTGAGTTCACAGCTGAATTTTCAGCATCATTACTCCAGTCTTCAGTGTCACATGATCCTTCAGAAGTCATTCAAATATGATGATTTGCTGCTCAATAAACATTTCTGATTATTATCAATGCTGAAAACAATTATTGCTTAATATTTTTTTGGAAACTGTGATACATTTTTTCTTTGCTTCATTGAAAAAAAGATCAAAAGAACAGCATTTTCTTTAAATAGAATTATTTGTTACAGCGTAAAAGTCTTTACTGCTATTTATGATTAGTGTCATGTACCCTTGCTGACTAAAAGTATTTCAATCATGACAACTCTCGGAACATTTTAGCATGGTGATGGATATGACAATGTTAATGTATTTGGTCTTGGCGGAACAGATCTGCTACGCTGCTGCTGAATTGCTGCTGCTGTTGGTTATTGCTGTAGTTGTAGATTATTGCTGCTGCTGCAAGCAAGTACAGGAACTTGCTACTGCCAATGCATATGGCGATACGATGCCGTAAGTATTTAAAGGGGTCATATGATGCTTTTTTAAAGATCACTATTTTGTGTATTTGGTGTAACAGAATATGTTGACATGCTTTAATGTTCAAAAAACACATTATTTTTCAAATACTGTACATTATTGTAGGTCCTCTATGCCCCGCCTCTCTCAAACGCTTCGTTTTCTACAAAGTCCCTCCTTCCGACAAGTGCAGTCTGCTCTGATTGGCCAGCTGACCCAGTGCATTGTGATTGGCCGAACACCGCAAGCACTCGTCGGAAATGTAACGTCCCTTTAGAGTTTCATGACTGAACTATATATTAATTAGTTAATAAAGTATTAGAAAAACTTTTGAACAGTACTATATATTTACATACATATAAGTTTCCCCCTCTTTAACCTGTTGCAATGGTCCTATTTGTTAAATGGTGTTCATTTACATCAGCGCATAATTGCAACAATTGCATGCTTGCTTATGCATTATGTTATTTACATTCAAAACATGTTTTTAGCAGAGGTACTTATTACAGTTGGGACTAGGGATGTAACGATTACTGGTTTGACGATAAATCATGATAAAATTCCCCACGGTTAGTATTACCGTTTCATCTTTAATTATCATTAAAACCGTATTAGATTACCGCGATTGGAACATCTCGCGATAAATAAATACTGTCCAGCATAAAGCACAGTTTTAAGTAACAGTCTCACGTGCGCACAGCACGTAGAGTTCGTTTTGAGTGAAAACAGGGCGGAAAAGCTGGGAGGTTTTAAAAGAGTGCTAAGGGAATTATACAAATGAATATATTGTTGATTTTTAAATATAAAACTTAGTGAAGTGATTTATGTGTCGGTACTTACATCTCCAGCACATTTTAACAATACCGTGATACTACTGATAACCGTGATAAATTTGGTCACTATAATCGTGATAAGAAATTTTCATACCGTTACATCCCTAGTTGGGACACAGCTGTGAATCTGCTCCATACTGTTGCTTTATGAAAGGATTTAACAGATACACTCTATTCCATTGCCTAATGTACAGATGACACCATAAACTTGTTGAAACTAAACTGTATGGGTGCAAAACATCATTTTGAGAGTGTGGACAATGCCATGTGGGAATGCCACAAATTAGTTTTCTGAAGATTGTCCAAAAGTTGTTTCTGAAAGACATCTTGCCTCTCTGAAAATCTCATTGGTCAACAGATGCTCACGTCAGAGAGCAAAAGTTTAAAAGTTTTGGTTGCGTGATGGAGCATCACTTTTGAAAACCATTGCATTTCCCGTCAACATCCTTATAATGCACCGTCAATAGATTCACAATGTTCTCTGAAGCAGTAGGCATACAACATTTTACCAAGTACTAAAACAACTGTAAAATTAACATTCCATCACTTAGCAATATCAAATCAACAACATAGTTTTTAGAAGCAATTAGGAACTTACCATCAGACAGATCATGTTCTCCATCCAAACTCCCCATAACCCGGGCTCTGAAGGCTTAAAGACTTGTAGGCTTTCTCTCTCTCTCTCCGGTCAGATTAGCATTGAGCCCAAGGTCGTTGGTGAGAATAGCTGAGGATTAGCCGGAAGGCGAGGAAAGCACAGGCACAGAGCCGACAAAGGGAAATCCCTCTCACATCACCGTTGGTTACACTCTGAGCACCTCCTCATTCAAACTTCCTTAATCCATTTAGTCGTCACCAGTGGCTTTTCATTTTCCTGACATTATGCTAACTGAACAGGGTCTAAGCTTTGACTGTAAACTGCTGCAGACACAACAACAAATGCTGAAAGTGTTGGCGGCGTCTAAACCTCATGGACCAGGCCTAATTTTAGCCCGCTGGTCTAAGAGCGGCCTGATCTCCTGCTAAATACCTCATTATCTTGTTCGCAGACTGATGTCTAAAATGGTGCAACTATAATTCACTCTAATCCATTGCTACATTTAAGTAGCAGGTGATTTTTCCTAAAGTATTTTTGTGTTGATAATAATTTAGAGCTCAAATGGTCTGGTGTAGCATCAGTATTGGTATCTTCATTGAACTTGGACATCTTTCACTCTTCAGTAGGCATAATAAAATAGGGTTACATTTTATAGATGCTTTTATCCAAACTTTTATTCCATGCGATATATAATCTTATCAGTTTTTGTATTAACTGGCTATTAAACTAATGGTCTTAGTGTTGCTAGTACCATGTTCTACTATTTGAGCTACAAGAATCCTATTAAAATGGTTACAAATAAATAAATGGTTAAATAATAAATAAATTGGACCCTGGAGCGCAAAACCAGTCTTAAGTCGCTGGGGGATATTTGTAGCAATAGCCAAAAAAACATTGTATGGGTCAAAATTATTGATTTTTCTTTTATGCCAAAAATCATTAGGATATTAGGTAAAGATCATGTTCCATGAAGATATTTTGTAAATTTCCTACTGTAAATATATTAAAACTTAATTTTTGATTAGTAATATGCATTGCTAAGAACTTCATTTGGACAACTTTAAAGGCGATTTTCTCAATATTTAGATTTTTTTGCACCCTCAGATTCCAGATTTTCAAATCGTTGTATCTCGTACTAATATTGTTCTATCCTAACAAACCATACATCAATGGAAAGCTTATTTATTCAGCTTTCAGATGATGTATAAATCTCAATTTCAAAAAATTGACCCTTATGACTGGGTTTGTGGTCCAGGGTCACAAATGTACTTAATTAATCATCTTTATCCCATGTGAGACATAAGGCCAAAAAAATAAATGTGCAGATAATTATATATGACATTTATATTAGGCCTACTGATAGCTATCAGGACTGTCAGAACTGTAAGGACACATTTTTTTAATTCATCATATTATGAGAAGGTTATTTCAAAATATAATATATATATTCAGTATGAACTTTAACTGTAGGCTAAAGACATTTAATGATACAGCTATCAAGACAATTTTAAAATAAAGCAATTTTACAACTTTGTCATTATTTTGTCACAATATTTAAAAATATATATTCATCATACACTATTTTACAACATTTTAAAGAATTTTTTAGACACATGATATCTATTGATACACCTGTCGGGATGATTTTTTAAATTCAGTTAATTTAAAAATTGAAAATTATTTAAAAATTTAAATCTGGTTCTTGAATGTGATTGGCTGAGAGGTTTTCCAAGCATGAGATAATCACACAATATCACCACAGGAACCGTTTCACCATTAAAAAATAAAAAA